>NC_044000.1:26344020-26644020 GCF_902150065.1 Myripristis murdjan
ATGTGTGTGTGAGTGTGTGAGCACAGGCCAAACACTGGCGACTGACTGTGCATGTTAATGTCACATATTACACAGAATAGGATGCATTATCGTGTGTGTTCTGTAGTCAGGATATGGTGTGTGAAGCTAAAGAACAACGAGCTGAACGAGGCTGAGGAGGAAGAGGGAAGCCAACATGAGGTTTGTGAACTGGCCTGTGTGAGCTCCAGGCTCGCCTCTCCACCTGAGGTCCAGAGATAAAGTCAGCAGCACAGCAACGTCAAATCTGTCAAGGTTTGACCGCGGTGCTCCTGGAGACGGTCACGGTCCCTGATGTACAAAACAAACCGAGACAAAACTGAAATCGTGACCCAAAAACCACAAATCAAACTGAACTGTGTGTTTTACTGAACCATTACAGCCCGTCAGTGCGGCTGCACAGGACCACAGGACATCACCAGCAGACAGGGCCGGCTCACAGCTTTTGAATTCTGAATAGTCACATCATTTATTTTGTATTGTTTGTACTCCATACCACAACTGTGGTGAAGAGTTAATAAATATGACTATGACTATGACAAAACTATAGCTTTCTCTTTAAAAAAAAAAGCCAGTTTGCAACGTTCAGTTTGGCTTGCAGGACAGTTTAGTATTGGCTGCATTTTTTCTGATATCATTTCCAGGAAACAGAGCCAGTAACCGAACACGGGAAACAGGCTAAACTGACTTTGGTCACTGAAGAATGAAAAACAACTTCATGTTACCGTCAGCTGAACTTAATGTCAGTGTTTGCCCTGACAAAAACATGATAAGGAAATGAAAACCACATCCAGCTTCCTTGTAATTTCTTGCTAATTTATTCATCAGTTTTTTTCCATGTTTTGGAAGGAAACTCAGTGAAATTGCTGGGATGAATATTGTCCAGAATTCCTGGAACATTAGTAAAGAATTGGAATAAAAAGTGAAAATTTGCAAAGAATAGAAGAACAAAACAAAACTGCGTTAAATGTTATATTTAAACATCAGATCAGGGATGCTGGATGACGGTGTGTGTGACTCGACAGAGAAGTGACGTTGATCCACGGCTGAAGCCCCGCCCCCACAGACTGGCGTTTCTGTCATATTGTTGTGATGTCTTCAGTCTCGGTCTGGGCTCCTGATCCTGCAGGAAACTGCGTGGTTTGATCACCAGGCCTGAGATTAAAACATTCATCTGGCAATGCTGCTCCAGCTCAGACACTCGGATTTCCACATAGACGGTTTTCTTTTCTTGTTCCAGGTTCAGCCTGTTGAGCGGCCTGATTTCCGCCCTCAGCTCCGTGGTGACGGATGGCTGCTTGGTCAGAGTGGCCAGCAGATGTCGTGTTCACAGCCTCTTAAGATCCTCCATGTTCCTCTGCTCTGCTTTCACAGCCGTCTTGATGTTTGGTGGTCGGCCTGCAGCAGATCGAGATTACAGATGAAAGGCCAGAGGTGGCCGGCTGCTGCTGGAGCCTGGTCTGCTGATGGAGAGCAATCTGTCAAATCCACGTTGTCATTTGATATTTTTTATTTCATTATTTATTTCACGCACATTTTATCTATGACTGACCACGTCATGAAATCAGTGTTTTTATTCAGTTTTTCTCTATATGATGCTGTTTTTGTTCTTTTATCATCATATCATTGTACCTCTGTTGTGTATCGTACTGCATTTTGTGAAGCACCTTGTAACTCTGGTTTTCAAAGATGCTGTCGAAGTTTATTATTAGTAGTATTGTTGTTGTTGTTATCAGTTCCTACGTCAGGAAGCGGCTTGGAGTTGATGTCATAGAGGTATTTGAATTTCCCCGTATTTCATGACAGGAAAATGCAGTAGTGTGTAAAGCATTTTCTCAGTGTGTGTGTGTCTGTGTGTGTGTGTATCAAGGTTCTTCCAGTTCACTAAAATGAAACTAAAAACTAAAATTAGGTGTGAAAAAACATTCTAGTTAACTGAAAAATAAAAACTAGACTGTGTTCTTACAAAACTAAACTAAACTAAAATAAAACATTAAAAAAATATATTTAAAAAAAAAACTAATACTGAAACTAATGAAAAACTGGAATCCATTCTAGAAACAAAACAAACAAACAAAACAAAATGTAACAAAACAAAATAAAAACTAATGAAAAATGCAAAACTATATTAACAGGTGTGTGTGTGTGTGTGTGTGTGTGTGTGTGTGTGTATGTGTGTGTGTGTGTGTGTGTGTGTGTGTGTGTGTGTGTGTGTGTGTGGACACAGAGACACACACCGCGGTGGAAGAGTCTTCAGTCAGACAGTTTATTAGAAAACAAGCTGTTATTTCTCTTCGACTCTGTGGCTCTCGGGCTTTTCGGGGCGAGAGCAGGAAGTAACAGACATTCTTTAAAAGCCATTCATGCTTCTCCTCAGTCACATGACATCATACGACACTGCAGTCACATGACATCACGCCGCGCAGACCGGACGGACTGTGAGAACCATGAATTAGCTGTCAGTCATTAGCAGAGAGTTGTTCACGGACAGTTAACAGTCGTCGGCGTAGAGGCGCTGAGAGGCGCTGAGAGGCCGCTGTTAGCAGTCATTAACAGACGTTAGCAGATCAGACTGGGCAGCAGTTAACAGTCTGTCTGTCCTGCTCAGCTGATCACAGCTGGTCACACACACACCCTCTACCTGAACGCATGAAATCATTTCGACCATCTCTCAAACATCACAGAAACCACCAATCACTGTCAGAGAGCCTCAGACTGACACACACTCACACACACACACACACACACACTCCAACGTTTTGGGTAAAATCTTTTCCCGACTTCCCCAGTCTGTACGGTCAGTTGTTCAGTTCCTATGGGTAGCATTTCCTGTTAGCTTTGCATAAAGACTTGAAGTCTATGGGAGTCGTTAGCCTGTTGCCATCAAAATGAAAAAATTAACCTCTTAGAATGACTTTCATTTAAAACAAACATCAAGACGTGTGTTTCAAATCCACATGATCCACTGTAAGTCAGACAGCTTCAGAGCTGCAGTGAGGTTGATTTTTACCCAGGCTAACGTCTCCCATAGACTTCAAGTCTTTATGCTAACCTAACAGGAAATGCTACCCATAGGAACTGAACCACTGGACGTCCAGAGGTGGAAATAACGTCCAACATCTGGTCTCAGTCTGGCGAAGTCGGGAAACAGGGATTTCGCCCAAAACATTGGAATATTCCAATGGTTATGGTTTCAGTGGTGTGTGTGGCATTAATGGTAAATGCGGTGGGAGCAGAAAATACCGTTTCTTCTGCTGCTATGACAACCATGTCTGTGTCTCCGCTAATGTTTCCTTTATTTCATCCCAACTCTTTGTAAATATTAATTCTGTAATTATTGGCTAGTCTCTCTCCCCATTAACAGACACATGCATGTCTTTATAGTCTGTCATGCGGAGCTGTAGAGATGTGTGTATTTTGTTCTGACAGTGAAACATTTTGTTATTTTCCTGTCTACCTGTCAGCTGAGCCGTCCTCCTTCCCATTTATGCAACCATTTACCCGCTGGTTTTCAAAGTGGCGTCCCCCAGGGCTCCTTTTGGGTGTTACAGGGGTTCCTTGGACACCTTTTACAAGCATTTACACACAAGAAATCTGATCCAGCATCACTGCTCTGAAATAAATGACTTTAATATTTATAAATATGTTGTCATTAAAATAATTTTTCTTTTGGCAAATTTTTTGACTAATTTCCCCAGTAGTGTTTTACTAATTTGCTAATCACCCTTTTCTCTGGTGTTTTTGAAAGAAATCAGTTTTCAAAGAATTCACTCGCTAGACATCACTAAAACCTAAAAATATGTATAAGTTATTATTTTAACCACTTTGAATTTATTTGACACCTGGGCAGTTTCCGCACTTCTAAAGACACACACACCGCAGGAACCATAATTTAACCGCGATGACAACGAGCTGTGAGCCCATCAGACACTCTCAGGCTGTTGCTTGGATCGAGCTGTCTAACCTCATGTTTGGACGGTTCAAAACATGTTTCTCCTTCTGTTTGACCTTGAGGAGTCCAGGCAGGATGGTAAAGTCCTCAGCTGCGACTCAGCCTCAGGTGAACAAGGTGCAGCCGGTTTGTGTTGATTTGCATCAGAAGGGTTTGGTCAGATGAGTGGGCTGACGGAGCTTTTAGGACACAAACGGCTTCTGTTTTTGTCGCTCTCTGCAGCGTCCGACGCCTGTTTGATCCAAACAAATGTATACAAATTTGCTATAGTCGTTTATCACCATGTCAGTGAACAAAATAGAGCATACATAAACTAGATAATTGAAAAAAGCAGACCAGCGGAGTAAAACCAGCAAACTGCAGCAGAAGAATGAAGTGATGTAGCAGCTAACGAGATTGGATATGCAAATGTACTTTAGGCATTACTGTGCTTTACTGAGTACAGTACTAGTATGTTTTAATGAACGTGGTGTTAGTATGTTCTAATGAACTGTGTTAGTGTGTTCTACAGAGCAATGTGTGAGTATGTTGTAATGAACAGAGTACTATGAACAGTGTTAGCACGTTATAATCAGCAGAGTACTGGTATGCTAATGCTAAATTACTTAACTAACTTATCCTCCTTATCGAAGGCTATTTTCAGACGGCAGGGAGATCCTGGCTCTTTGTCCAAAGTGATCGTCACTATGTGTTAAGACCAAATGCAAAGCGACTTTTTCAGGCCGTGCGATTACATACAAAGACGATGCAGAGATGCCAATCGAGTTGAATTTGCGCCAGACATTGCAAATGTTGTCATTTGTGCCTTTGCATGAGTTGAAATTTTTCAATTCAAGCGTAAAATTTGTGACCGTATTCGTGCAACTCTGTGATGTAAAAATTCACTTTGCGTTTGGTCTGAACACGCCGCTAAAGCTAACTGTCCATGTTGGAACTGAGAGACCGGAGTAAGGTTTGTGTGTTTTAGTCCTGATTTGTTGGCAGACGTGCACACATGTACTGTCCAACAACTTCAGAGGCCAGCAGCCATTTAGTGACACGAAAGTTTGGTCACTATTTATTCTTCCTGATTTTATGACAGCACTTTCTGTTCACTTCGGCAGCCTCTCCTCCATGTTTGCTGTCTTCTCCTTTTCTTCTTTCAACATGTACTAATTTGAATCACATTTCAAACCACCTGGTAAGGTGCTTTAAATCTGACCTGAAAACAACGTTCAAACTTCACAAAGTGTTATTCTGAATGCACATGCCCCACTGGGCTACATGGAAGGTCATGGGGTCACCAAAATTGCCAGGTTTCATCCTCTAGGCAACAGAAATGTTGTCACTAAATGTCATGGCGATACGCGACAGAGTTTGAGATATTCCACTGCAATACTGATATTTTTGCCTGCTGGTGGTGCTACAGGTCAGATCACAGGGTCATCATGATTTATAGATTTCATCCTCCAGCCAACACAAATGTCACAGAATTTCATGTGGATCCACTGAATAGGTTTTGAAATACCAACACAGTCGTATTGGTCGTCGCTCCCTGGCAGGTCAGAATATTACCTGACTTGTGTCAGATCTGCAACAATCAGATTTGCACTGCCTATCTGAACATAGCACAAATGTTCTCTATTCTTATTTCTGCATAGTTTGGTGAAGTTCTAGCCATTGCTACGGTTCCAGCAGGTTCTTAAGTCCAGACGTCTCTGTTGATCCCTGATCTGTACATCCTGCCTGAACGGTACTGAGCATGTGCAGCTGTCAACAGAGATGGGAAGGAAGCAAGATGTCTCACTGGTTAGCTAGCTTCATCATCAGCTCTGAAAACAAAAACGTGTTCAACTCTGAAAGTCATCCGTTTAATCTTTTTTGAAAAGTTTTTAAAATCTTCTGGGAGCAATCGGATGAGGCTTGGTGTTTAAAAGCCAAAGAAATTCAGACTATAGCCTCACTACTGACAGTTTTAGCATGAAACAGTTTTCTATGTCTGTGTATGAAATGGGCATGAACCAAGATTGTTGCTGCATTCAATCGTCAAACTTTTGGTATTTGCTTTCCTTGTTAACAATGCATGTAGGTATTTTATAACACTGCCTGTTGCTGAGTTTAGAAATAGAATTATGCCCACAGAAGCCGATGAGTAGCTAGCGTTAGCTTGACTGGAACTGCAGCACTTCATCAGACTGCGCCCAGAAGCTTTTAAAAATGTTTACAAACAAAATTTAATGCAAGACAGTTTATTACAGAGCTGATGATGAAAGTATCAAGAGAGACATCTCGCTTCAGTATGGATCAGGCAGGACGTACAGATCAGATGACAACAGTTTGACATCGGCATGGTAACATGGATGTATTTGTAAAGATCATCAGTTTCTGTAGCAGAGACCATGGAGAGGGACAGTGGAGCCAACATGGCCGCCACTGATGTTAACCAGTGTCTAAACATGGCTCTGTGAGGGCTTAGTCCAACACTCTGAAGGTCCACCCGCTTTCATGTCTGTTTTTTTGAGTGCCTCAGGCATGCACACACACACACACACACACACACACACACACACACACATACACACACACACCCCACTAGTGAAAGAACATTGTGCAAAGATAGTAAAGGGCAAACCCAGACTTCTAAACGTTCTGATAGAATGAAGAGATGAACTACATTCAGCTACGACATGCTGGACAGCCTGCAATAGTGCAATATCTACACACACACACACACACACACACACACACATACACTCACACTCAGATCACAGCACACTGATAGCTGTGATAGGTGATACCTACTGTAGCCTAATAATGTTGCTATGGTAACACTAGGCTGATTGTAGCCTAGTAATGTGCTGTGGTGATAATTGTCTACTATGTTATGATAAAGCTATGGTATACTAACAACCTTAATGTACAGGCACACACACGCACGCACACACACGCACACACACACACACACACACACACACACACACACACACACACACTCAGTCGGGTCTCAGTGGCGACTCCGGCGCTGGGTTCCTCTGCCTTTCCCCTGGGGAACCTGATCCCATCTCTAGACAGACAGACAGACAGAGAGAGACAGACAGGACATGTGACCAACACATCATGTCAGTGACTGATGACCAAGTAACACAAATGTCTGGATGAAACAAAATGAGGCCTAAAACTGAACCCTGAGGAACTCCACAGCTAACGAGTGCTGAGGATCAGTGTGGAGTCTTTTAGTGCAAACCCATAATGCATCTCTTCACAGGGCCATGAGGTAAACCAACATGGTGTCAAAGCTGTAGTGACATCACAGGATCAAAACTAGGGATCGATCAGTTATCAGTCCCAGGCTAATATACATGACAACCGATAGAAAAACCAATCTTGCTCCACCTCTCCATTTGAAAGCTTGTCACCCGGACTCTCCTGCCTTAAGGACAGAAGCGTGGATTACTAGAAAGTATCAGTATCGGCTCTGAAAAATCAGCATCAGTCTATCTCTAGTCAGTACACATTTTTGTGTCTGGGTGTGTGTTGCTGGAGGAATGAGTATTATCTTGTCTTGAGTTCTGTTTAGTTTTCTTGAGAACTTTTTTACTGTGTGTTCTGTGTCTTACCTTGACCTTCCTTCCCATTTTGTCCTTCCACCTCTGGGCAATAGAACCTTCAATCAGAAGCAATCTACAACACACACACACACACACACACACACACACACACACACACAGTATTAATAAAACTATAAGAGTGTTGTATTGTGTTGCTGCAGCTACTACCACCGCTGCAAATACCTGGATCTCTCTTCGTTCTCGTATCCCATAATGAGATACTCGTCCCCAGCGGACAGAGGAGGACACAGGCAGGAGGACGAGTAGTACAGCGTCTGTGTCTCCTTCGGGATGTTGACCAGCGACGACTTCAGCACCTCCTTCACATCCACCACTGCGGTCAGCTCCGGACCACGACTCCTCACCTCCCGGACCCTTGCCCTGATCACTGAGGAGAACAGCATGCCATCAGTACAGTGTATGGACAAGTTCAATAACAAGTTTGTTTGTTTCAATCTGCCCTGACCTTACAAGACCTGCCCGGTTAAATGTAGGTTAAATAAAATAAATAAAACAGGCCAATATGCCTACAGGAAATGATGCCTCTCGGCCGTCTGCTCTCTCTCTTGCCTTACATCCTCAGTACCCGTTATGCTACGTGTGCACAGAAGTAGTCATCTCCACGCTTCCCATTTGCTGTCTTTGTGAGCAGCTGTGCGATGCATTCTGGTTGCGTTTCATTGCATTTTAAGAGAAGGGGCATCATGTTAGTGTCTCCTCAGTTACATAAAGTTGAGGTCTAGGCCACTTTGTCCAGGCACTGCTGCAGAACATTCATCCAGCTGTACCACTCTGCCTTAGAGGCAAGTTTCTGGGCAACAAAGTACCCTGAGCTGATACTCTGGTGGAACCCCCCAGGCAAGCTAGCTTGTAGCCAGAAAATCGTTTATGTTCAGTTTAGCTGCAACTTGAATTTTGATGTAAGTATTTGTGCTGGCGAACCCCCAAAAATGCATTAACTAAGTAAATCACAATCTGTTGTCGCTTATTACCATCACTTGCTGAATGGCATTGTTTGTAGAGCTGTTCTATAAAAGCAATATTACACTCAAGGTTGAGCTGTTATACAATGTGACAGCACCTCCTCTCATGTGATACTGCTTAATTTCACCATGCAGGTCAGTACTACTACACAGTGCAGTATAAGAGTACCACACGGTGACCCGCAGTGTCCTGTGGGTTATGAGATGGTTACTGCTCCACGTGACTCACCATAGTTGTAGTTGTTCTTCAGGTATGTCTTCATACCCAATTTGACTGTCTTACATCTACACCGATCTGTACAGACAGACACACACACACACACACACACACACACACGCACAGGCAGAGACAGGTTAACATGTTGATCCTGGTTAAGATATTTTTTAAGGAAACAATAGATAGACACTGTGCATGCTATGTATGAACCACAAAGCATGGATTAAACTGTGAAGACCAAAAACTCTTCCTCATGTAGCTGTTAAAGAACACGTTCAGTATTTTGGACACAAGCCATTTTAAAATGGTGATTCACATAATCTCTAACTGTAGGTTATATAGCACAAGCTCAGTGCCAGCTTTACTGGGCAGAAAGAATGACTGCATGACTGTCGGGAGTCGGCATGTGAAAGTTTCCTTGTTGAATTCATGCCTTAAAGACTTTGGACTGAACTGACTGGAAAAAGTCCACCTTGGTACTATCTAGCTGAAACTAATGAATTTGCCAATCATGTTTGTTAGTGATCCAAAAGAATTTGATCACTGATACAAGCAACTGAAATGAAGTTTCTCTGAGGTCAGGTGATCTCTCTATGATTGAGGACATCGATTTTGATGCGCTGCTCCTTCACATGGATGGAAACAGTTCTGGATGTTAGATCGGGGCCAACACCTGGGGCCCTGCCTCTCTCACAGGAGCCCCAACCTTGCCCAACCAATCAGAAAAATGTGGGACCACAGAAAACACCTGCAGACTTAAACAGAAGTTACCGTGAAGACCCAAAACTCCAAAGTGGTTTGAATTTGAAGAACGATGGCCCCTCGACTTAAATCCATCACTTTTTCCCCCCAGTTCACAGACCGCTCCATCAGCAGTTGGTCGCAACATTTGTTATGTCACAGCTGCATTAAAGGGCAGGTATTCAGGTTTCTGTACCGTTTCCTTGCAAAATGAATCATTCCTAATGAAAGGAAATCATTCCGTCTGTGACTGTTCTGTGTGAGCATTTGTTTTGAGGAGAATGATGGACACATTTGGAACAGAACTTCCCGAGCTTGTTCAGTGATATCCCTGTCTTTACAACAGATCACAAAGAGAGTCATTGTACCCGGCATTTTGTAATATCTGGCTTTGTGTTGCCTGGGTGCAGTTTGTCCCGTCACCACACTGTTATTCCCAGTGATGCGGGGCGAAAATACATGTTATTCCAACACTGACATCTCAGTGAGAATATTGTTTAGGCCATGTTCCCCAGTGTCTTTGTGTGTTGCAAGGGCAGCCAACTATAGGGTCTCTCAAAATGGCAATCGAGTATCCTACTGAGTAGACATAAAACCAGTAAAGCTCAATAGAAATGCAGTTCATTTACTATCTTGTGAAATTAAAAGCTGGCAGAATTGGTCTTAGAATGTATCATGTTGCAGATTTTCTCATACACATGCCCTAAGTTTATCTCCCAGGGTTAATCCTACATTTTGGTGGGATAGGATATGGGCCCAATGTCTGGCCCTCCTCTGGCAAAAAAAAGATGTAAGTGGACAACCTCTTCAACCTGCTAGCTGGCCATCTCCATCAGCAGATAATGTGAGGGGACATACAAAACCCATCCAAAGCAATGCCGAACTTAGGGGAAAGAGCAAATTTGGCATGGGTTTCAAGATGTACTTCTGTTTAAGAGACTGACTGAAGAGAAGATCAAGAGGGATGCAATCCTGAGAAGGTGTTCCAGGACAGTCTGCATTCTCCTCCTCGCAAGATCACATAATCTACAAACAGGTCAAGCAAGATTCTGAGGCAGTAGTTGCTTAAATAAATGTTTTTCTCTGGACCTGGTGGACGATTTGTGTTGCATAGGTAACGATGGTAGTTGGGGGATGTGGTTGCACGCGGATCATACGATCATTTCTTTGGCTTTCAAAGGACAAACCCTCTGCCCCCAAATCAAGAGATGGCCCTGGTTAGGGTCCTGGTTTGGACCAGTGTGTCTGGGCTCCTGTGATTGTCCTGCTGCCACCACAACACTGACCCAGATAAGCGTCTTGAAAATGGATGAATGGATTGAAAGGCTTTGTATCATGCAGACCTGCACATATCAATTATTTGTTTGTCCATTTGCCCTAACAAATCCTAGCATTACTAGCTTCACTAGCATCTCATGTTTCATCATATGTATGTTAGTAGACCCATGTTAGTAGTTACACAGACAGATAGACAGGTAGATTACCTGTATTGGCTCCTTTACAGTGGAGGTTGTTGGAGTCCATGGGAAAATCTGGACTGGATTCTGGAGGAAAACAGAAGTCGGTAGATCAAAGCCCAGTACAGAGCACTGTGGTTAGTCTGGTTTCTATACTGTATCTCTATATTTTTCCACATGGTATTCTTTACCTCTGTAGTGATACAGACCAGCATGTCACTGAACTGGTTAGACTGGTTTCTATGTTTTTTTTATGTTGTGGTACAGATTAGCATGTTATGCTAGTTTCTGCACTGTTTCTTCTAACCCTAACCCTAACAGAATATTCTTTACTGTTGCTCAGTGAATGATCTATCATGGCTGGTCTGGTGTTGACAGGGACTCTGTAATCTGCCTACCTAATATATCAGTTAAGTAACCAGCTAATGTAACAGGTACATTTCCCATCCTACTGAAACTAGGTGAGATGGAAGGTCAAAGGTCAGTCTCACCTGGGTTACATCTGGATGGATCCTGGTAGTACGGGTCTAGAAAGACAAGGGGAAACACCAGTCATTTTCTATCTATTTGTCTATCTGTCAGCATGTCTGCTTACTAATGAAAACTATCTTGCTAGCAGAGGAGGACACAGCAAATACAAATAATTACTGTACACATACACTATCAGCACACTATCAGTTTCGACATGAGCTTCTCCTAAAACCAGAATTTGGTGACATGGAGTCTGAGTGATCCATCATGAAATGCTGAAGGCTCTAGATACTGTGGGACAGTTGTGAATGACACATTGTTTCAATAGAAAGTAGATTTCAAGAACAGTCTTGTTGGATTGGAGGACAGGTACGGTGGTCCCAGAAAATGGTGGCCAACAAGGTGCTGGAAAGGAGAGAATGGCCAACTTTAGGATGTGCCTCACTGATAGATCAGTGGGCCAGCTGATTGGGTACTGGACTCTGACAAGGATACAGGTTTATCCATGGACAGGACATCAAGGCACAGCTGAGGTCAGGACAACATCAAGCTGAGAGAAACATAATGTTGTTTTTCTAACTTTGCAGGCCCATGATCTTCACATGTGCTCTAGTATGATTTGGAGGTGAATGTGATGGTCGGAATGAGGATCAGCACCTTCAAGTTTGAAGCCATGGTTCTGTCCCAGAAAAAGATAGCCTTTCCCATCCAGGGGAAAGGGAAGCAGCGACTCCAAGTGGAGGACTTCTAGTACCTTAGCGTGTTATTCACCAGAGACGGTAAGGATCCTGAGACTGACCACAGGTTAGATTCACAGGCTGCAATAATGCAGGTCTTGGTTTGGACCATGGTAGTAAGAGTGCTGAGCCACAAGGCAAAGATCTTGATTTTCCAGACAGTCTTTGGTCAGATCTTCAACAATTAAACTCTTGAGCAGGACTAAAACACTGAGATGAGACAAGGTGGAGAGGTCAGTGATCCAGAAGACCCCGGTATCAAGCCTCTGCATTAAGATATGCCAGTTGTGGTCTAGGAAGAAAGTCCAGAGAAGACCCAGGACACCCGGGAATCTCCCAGGAGAAGCTGAAGAGATTGATGGGGAACAGGACATCTAGACCACTCTGTTGCCTCCACAACCCTGAACCCGGATAAGCAGCAAAACAATGATTTGGCTGAACTGTGTAAATGTAATAACTTCATTAATGTAGTATTTATGGCGTTTTTAAAACAAATAATTACAGAGCTATTCACAAAAAGACAAAAGTAAAACAGAATCAGTAGTAAGACACAATCAGACAAAGACAGAAATTAAAAAAAATAAATAAATATAAGGGACAAGGACAAACATTAGACCCATACAGAAAACCACAATTGGTTAGTAAAATAAAACAATTATTAACTGGGATTTAAAATATGACACAGGGATTCAGGCCATTACCCAAAATTTTCAGCCTTGTGTAAGGAAAGCTAGAAGGCATCTACCTGAGGATCTGAGGATACTTTCAGGCTCACAGCATCAAAATTTACAGAATGTAACTTGGGGCTAGACCAAATTAAGCCTTAAAAATTAACGCAAACACTTTAAAATCAATTCTAAAATCGTTGGGACGGTGCAGAGAAGATAGAACGGAGGCAATATGGTCCCATTTCCAGGTCCGGGGTAAAAGTCTGGCTACTTTACAGCAGTTTAGCTGAAGAGGCATTTACTTATCCATTAGTAGAGGGGTTTATATCCAACAGGCAGCTGGTGGGCCATGGCAGCTGTCAAGTGAGCAGCTGGCCATTTCAAATAGGCTCATTTTATGTTGGAGTCACAACTCAGCTTTGAAATAAAGATTAGTCAGTTATTTTGAGCTGTGGCCAAATCCAAAACTGTTTATGAGCCAGATATGCAGATATGTTCCAAAGAAACTGAGAGAGGTTCCAATGAGCTCAACCTAATTTTCTGAGCAATTCAGTAGAACTGTGGTCAACTGTGTCAAAAGCAGGACTAACAGGATTAGGGCAGAGCAGTCACCAAGCAGATTTTTCAAAAATTTTCATTGACTCCTAGATTTATAAATTCATTCTTATTTACATGAAACATTTCTGTTATTGCCAGAAGTTGCAAAAACCTCCAAATGTTGTCATTTTGTAATCATGGATGTTTTACATAGATTCTTGCCAGAAACTCACAGCTGAATCCATGTAGTATTACTACTACTACCACTACTCTACTACTAATAATAATATTGATAATAGCAATCCATTCATCCATTTTCCGCCACTTATCTGGGACTGGGTCACAGTGTTAGCAGGCTGAAGAAGGCAGCCCAGACATCCTTTTTCACGGCCACATCCACCATCGCCTCCTGGGAGATCACAATGTGTTCCCAGGGCAGCTGGGGTATGTAGTTCCCCCAGTGTGTCCTGGGAGGAACCCAGGAGACATCCTAATTTGATGCCCAAACCACCTCAGCCAACTCTTTTAAATGCAGAAGAGCAGCGACTGTACCCTGAGCCCCTCCCCCTCTCTCTGAGGGTGAGCCCGGCCATCCTGTGGAGGAAGCTCATTTCAGCTGTTTGTATCTACAGTCTCCTATACTTTATTTTTTCTGTTTTAACAAAATAAACATGAGCTCATTCAGTTACACTGGATTCTATACATCACAGTTGTTTGTCACAGAACGCTTCCATTGCTTTCACGCTGTCACATCACTTTCATGTTTCAGAATTGCATTTACTATAGTTTAGTCAAATATGTAATCTCATTTAGACCAATACTCCTTCTTCTTTCTCTAATGTTAGACTGAATGTCAAATGCTCCATGCCCCATATGCTGTTTTACTATATCTTTCCATTGGTTCAGGGTAGGAGGCTCTTTAAGAAGCCAGTGTCATTTGCCTGCCTTCTTGCTTGTTACCATGAGAATTTTTAGTGAGAATTTGGCTCTGATGTCCACTTCCTTAGATATGTTTTCTAAGTAGAAAGTGAGACAAGTGAACTCAGTGAACTATCAAATCCTAATATTCTCTTACTGGCGGCTTGAACATCAGTCCAGGAAGGGTTTTGCTTGATGTAGTCTGTTGAGTTGTTCTTCATCAATAATATATATTAATACAGGTCCCCAATAATCCATCTGGTGGGCTCCGAGTGGTGTGCTTTAATAAACATCCCAGTACCATCAGAGGGTTCTTCCTTGCTCAGTCCTTCCACCTCTTTTACATACTGTAGTAGTGTGAGTGACCTTATAAAACTGTCTCTCTAAACCATAGATTGGAAGTCTACTAATTCCACATACTTTATCAGAGAATCTTTGCCCTATCCGTTCTCTATATCTTAAATCTCAGGATGCTGGTTGAAAATTTGCATCACATTCTGTCCACCTAAGTAATTGTATCTCTTTCTGAGTCTGAAACTTCTTCAGAAAGTTGAGTTATATACCTAAGTGTATCCACAATCTCATTGTTTCTGTCATTACCCAGAGCTTGTGACCAGAGATGAGGGGTGGAATGAAGATTGACAGTATTGTTTTCAGGCTCAGTTCCCTCTGCACCCACTCGGACCCTGAGATACTTGAACTCCTGCACTTGAGGCAGTAACTCACATGCAAATCAAAAGGGGTGAGCCACCTTTTTGCTGCAGAGAACCATGGCCTCAGACTAAGACTTGCTGACCTTCATCCTCATCCCAACTACTTCACAGTCGGCTACAAAAAGCCCCAGTGGATGCTGGAGGTCACATCTCATTGAAGCCACCAGAACCACATCATCTGCAAACAAGCGGTGACACAGCCCTGAGGTCACCATAATGGACACCCTCCAATCCCCAACTGTGCCTTGAAATCCTGTCCGTGAAAATCACAAACAGAATTGACAAAGCACAGTGTTGGCAAAGTCCCACATCCACCAGGAACAAACTTGACTTAATGCCAAGAATATGAACACAGCTCTCACTCCAGTTATACAGGGACCATGTGGCTCATAGCAGCAAACCTGACACCTCAACTCCAACAGCATCCCCACATAGGACATCCCAGCACCATACGGGGTCATAAGACTACTACATATCTACAAAGCTCATGCAGACTGGATGGACAAACTCCCATGACCCCTCTTGTATCTGTGAGAAGGTAAATAGTTTGCACTGTTCCTCCCGAATCTGAGGTTTCACAATCGGCCAGAGTCTCCTTCCCAGCACCCATAAGGTAAGCGTTCCCAGGGAGCCTGAGCTGTGTGATACCCTGATAGGTACTGTCTCCGACCTCCATGCAACATTGAGGAGACGAATCAGCCATAGCAGCACAACAACATACAGGAGAGGAGAAGCTCCTCCAGAGGTGCGAATTGAAAACCTGTCGGACTGGGTCCTCCAACACACCTTCCCAGTTCACCCTCACTTTAGATTAACAATGACCATCCAGTATCTCCCTCGCCACCTGATCCAACAAACAAACAGGTGCCGACAGCTCAGTCTCTTTCTTTACTCAAGTATCCAAAATATAGACACAGGTCTGATGAAACGACCACAAAGTTGATCATCAACCACTGGTCTAAGGAACTCTTGTTTCAAGTATATGGACCACCTTATATTTCAACATGGTGTTTGTTATGGACAATCTATGGCTTCTCCATCAATACCAGTGTTGTCAGTGTTTATGATCAAGTGTTCACACAATGTTACTCTCCAGGTGGTGCCTTATCCAATAATAATAATTATAGCAGTAATAATGATATTACCTGGTCCCTCTGCCTTGACGATGGCCTCGGGGGAGATGCAGACTCCGCGGTCATACAGCGGCAAGTCGTTGCAGGATAGGCTGTCTGGCCAGCTGTGGTTGTAACGCTTCATCACTGGTTCACAGCCACACTTTGCCCGTTCACACACCGCCTTGCAGGGTTTAATGGGTTCATGCTGGAAGTCGATAGTGCAGATAGGAGCGTACATTGCACATAGGAAGAACAGCAAGTCCGGACTGCAGCCAGTACCTGGGCAACAGACAGACAAACCACCAACAGCTGTCAGCTAGTAAGTCCAATCAGAAAACGAGTATATCTATATATATATATATATATTATAAACATTATTTTCCTGAGTTCAGTCGTGTTGATCAAATACGGGTTGACAGTGCAGTCTTATCTGGACTCTTGCATATTGCTCAGAAGGTTAATCAACATTTTGCTTTGGTTTGTTCCACTCATTAATTAATTAATTCATCACCATCTTTTTTTTCATGTTCTTTTAATGTCTCTTACAAGAAAAGATAACCTACCAAAGTGCTATGTACTATCAGTGATCTGAGAGAAAATGATAATGGGTTAGCCCCATGTCACAAAAGATTAGACATGTAAGATAAATAAATAAATAAATGTATGCTTTGTTGCTTTCTCACTGAATCTTATAACAAAATAGTGATTCAACCTTGTTTCAGTGCATGATTTTTTTTCCCCCTTTGCTGTTCTAAACACTCAAGTGTGTAGCAACTCATCCTTTGGAGAAATGTGCTGTGCATGAAGTGATGCATTTTAAATTACTTGTTTGTGAAACATAAACAGAAGAACAAACATCACAGGTCTACCCAGACTGTTTGACCGACAGTGCAGAAGCACCACAGCAGGCAGCGCTTAGCACCAAAGATGGAGACAAAAGTATCAAATCTGTGAAGGTATCACCCGTAAAAGGGGGCGGTAAGCTATTAAACAGGATCTGTGCGTGCACATTTTGTTTGAAGCCACAAAAAACTGCAGAGAACAGATTGTACTTTTGACCTGAGCTGAGCAGGCGGCAACTCAAGTACAAATCCCCATAATCCTTGACACCAAAACCACACTGCCCTACTGAATTGTTACTGATCCCCCACCCCCTGCCAAAGTTCATGGCAAATCACCACGTTGTAATCCTGAATGATGCAACCCAGCTGCAGCGTGTGTGTGTGTGTGTGTGTGTGTGTGTGTGTGTGTGTGTGTGTGTGTGTGTGTAGGGGGGGTTACTGGATATAGAACTGAACTTGAGGTTACACCAAGAAACGCAAGAAACTGACGGACACAGAGTGAAAAACTGGTAATATTCTGCTCCTCGGGTGCGAGGTGAACCAAGTGAGGGCAGCTTCTTCACCCACCCCTCCTGCCCCCTCTGATGCTATACGACCACCACCCCGTCCCAAAGCCTGCAGAGAGGAGCAGAGAGGAGCAGATGCCTGTGCACTTCCAGCAGAGCTGACGCACAGCTCCCAGAAACCCCATGACGACGTTTGTTGTTGCAGTTCAAAAATGACAACAGTTGAGTTTCCAGTCCTTTGGGCAAGAGCAATAATTTGAAGGTGGGTCTGAAATTTAAGAACTGTGGGCAGCATGTTAAACATTTGAAGGGCTGGCTGAACCGCTGCATATTTAAAATAAGATGAGGCAGCACTGGTGGCCAACTGGAGGAGAAAGGACGCTCAGCTCACAACTTCAAGACCGCTTACCAAGGTTTGGAGCAGAGACAGACGACTAATCAGTTAGCCGATTAATTGGGCCAATTTCTGCGCTTACGAGGCTGAAAAAAAAAAATGTCTGCAGACACATCAGCAGGCAGCCTTTTGTTAGCATCGACTATTGGAAAAACTGTCAGAAAAATCGGTCATAAAACTCCTTTCTGATGAAACTGATGTATTTACACACAATCCAAGCCAAGTCTTTTTTCACAAGTAAGAACAAACAAACTAGCTCCAAAAAGTAACCTGGCTGCCTTAAAATGTTGAGTTTAGTGAAGTAAGGATAAGCAGCTCTTTACACTTGCATCCACGTTTGTAAAACTCACAACAATAAGCTGAGCTGACAAACCTGAAGCTCACAGTTTAATTAAATTAGGATTTCAAGTTCAAACAACAACATTTTTAACTCTATTCAACTCAAGCTGAATGAACTGAACGCTGAATGGAATCAATATGTTGCCAGGGCAACAAATTTCTATTGATGTCTTTTTAGTAGCACAAACTGAGACAGACGAGTTGTTTCTACTGGACACCTTGTGGGATCAACATCATGTTTTAAAGCTGCGAGACAACCACAGTCAGGTCAGAGAGGGAGAGAGAGAGAGAGAAAGAGGGAGAGAGGAAGAGAGAAAGAGAGACAGCAGTGGTGGAGCGAGCTAGAGATTGAATAAACCACAGTGACTCCTGAGGAGGAACTGCCTGCTCTCCTCAGCTCCTCCAGCAGCCACACACACACACACACACACACACACACACACACACACACACACACACACACTGCAGCATCAGCACCAGCTGCCTCATCAGCTGGACACTGAATGACTGGGCTGAACTGTGCCAATATTTAAATGTATATAATCTATGTAAAATATACATTATAATTGTATTAATTGTCTTTGTGAATGCTTTGGCAACAACATACTAACTGATCATGCCAACGGAGCAGAACTGAGTGGAACTGAATTAAGTGCATGAAAAGAAGTAAAATGTCATTCTCTGATATTTTTTCCCTGCCAGTTACATCGTAGAACACAGAAAAGGCCCAGGCCTGTGCACAGCCCTGCAGGACGGTGCCACGCCCCGTCACCTGACTGACCGAGTTTGTGCATGTGTAGGATTTGGGTTTCAGGGAAAACCCTGAAGACCATGAACGCAGCATTTGTGGCAGCTGCGTTTCAGCTCGACTCACAGCCAACCGCTTTTACCACTTCAGTCTTTCTGTGCCACTCTCCATATTTTATTGTGTTGAAACGTCCAAACAAAACAGCCTCCTCCTCTCAGACTAATGTCACTTTCACATTCAGTGAAATTATGTTTTTTATTTCAGTTTGAACTGCAGCAGCAGTTATTGATATGGAAACGGGGCTCATTAGTCCTGTGTCAGCCTCCAGTTATGGCTGGCTGTGGGTGTTGGCATTTGGCTCATGCACCTGCAAACATTACCACAATGACTGAGATATATGAAATGTTATCAAATTTAAATGGTTTTATTATTCTGATGCAAAGCATATATATGCATGATATGCACAGACATATTTCTGCTTTTGTGCCTCCACAGATTGTTAGTCTTGAGTTTTCTGCTTGCGGCTCCAGCTCCGATATATGACCCTGATCATGCACTGGGCTCCTGACAAAACACACAAGATGGAATGATTTGAGCAGATGCATGAAATCATTAGTGGTTGAGATGGAAGGCAGACAAAGTCCAGGATTAGCCGGTCCCACTTGTAGGAGTTGGACCTCAAAACTGGAAAACTGTTCAGCAGCCATGAGTCTGCGTTCAGAGCTGAGGTTAGATGAAGCCGTCCTGATCCTGCGTGGCAGCAGCAAACAGAGACAGGATAAGGCAGAGGAGACATGCTATAAAAATACTGTTCCTCTTATCTAATATGTTCAGTTGACAGAGGCAGATAACATATATACAGAACGTGCAGATTTGGATTTGTGTGTTATGAGCCGTGCAGCTTATCAAACCCCCCCAAGGTTTCTGACGGGCGGAGCACACTGTGCTATCAGGCTGAACGTGCTAAATAAAGTCCTGAACTTGAAGTGGGCCGAGCCAGCGGCAGGCGAGTTAGATTCGTGAAGTTCTTCCAGGCATGGCTTTCTGATGAAGTGCAAAATAAATAAACTTGACTTGACTTGACTCGACTTAAAATAGAATCAACTGGAATCTCCTGCGGTTTAGCTGAACTCACAGAACAAACACAGAGCAGGGCTGTGCCGGGACCAATCCCCCAGTGGGCTGGAAAATCTGGACAAAAGAACGAAAAAATACAAAAAAACAACAGTGACTTGCCACGAGCCTATGAGCAAGGCACTTAATCACCAAGCGCTGCGCGGGGCTGCAGTCTGGCCTGCGGCTGTATGGGCACACAGTGAGGCGGGCCGGGAGGAAACTTCAAAAATAAAACTGTGGTGCTGGGCCGTCCAGAGATATTTGAGTGGTTTAGTGTCCTGGGACTAAATCCCAGCCGCTGTGCTTTCCCACCGCCTGAATTAGGAAGAAAAATATCCAATGAGGCCAATCAGAGACGCCTGGCTCTGCTGCAGCTCCTCAAATCAAACAGCAGATCAGGATCTGAGGGGGAACACGTGGTGCCGTCAGGACGCCGCCGCCGCCGTCTGTGCTGCTGGGCCGCTCATAAAGGTGGAGTACAAAACTATGTAAATATGAAATCATTTGTGTTTCAGGGTAAGCCGTTCATCTCTCTCTCTCCCTCTCTCTCTCTCAGATGGCCGGCCACCCAGAGGCAGGTTCTGCTCGAGGTTAACGGGTTTCATTCCTCGCAGTATTCATTAAAATTGTAAATTCTGTAGAAAAAGGTCTGCTAAAGCTTTGCACCGGTTCAAATCAAACAAATGGACTTCTCAGTTGACTTATAACATGTGTAGATATATTTAAATCAGAGTACATGGGGTGAATATGAAGTCCTTGTGTTTTTGGGCGGGTGTTTGGAGAAGAAAAGGCTCCACGGCGGCAGTGAAACGCCTCGGCCGGGCTCTGGCTCCACGGCTGGACATTGTTCTGCAGCGAGGACAATAAAAGCTTGGAAACTTGTGAAAACAAAAAATGGAAAGTGTGTTCTTAACACAAATATTGACTTCACTCACTTTAACATCCTCAGTGTCACTCGGTGCTCGACCTTTGACCTGGCCTCTGCTCAGGTGCTGACAGGTAATTAAACCGCACACCTTGGCTCTTCACCAGTACCATCTTTAAAGACTCTGCTCCGTGTTAGAGAAAAAACTTTGAGTGATTATTTGATGTGAAATGACGGATCTGCTGCTGCTCGTTTGAAATGCTTCACACAGAGAGACACATTCTGGAAGGACTGAAGGATCTGGTCAAAAATATCATATGATGGTTCATTTTCCAGATGTTGTGATTGTGACACGATTCACATTCTTAGTAGGAACGATAATTTCTACATTTGAAATTTCACTTTTGCTGAAGAAGCTTTTAAAATGAAGAATGAAGTTTTCTCCCATTTGGAGAAAACTATTTGTAGTTTACAATTTGTAGCACCATGCAACTTTATTTATAACAGTGTTTTGTCAAATTTTACCTTTAAAAAAAAATGCAGTTCCTGTGTTTTGGATTTTGCTCTTGGCTATGTTGTGATTTCAATAATATTTGGATTAATTGTTCATATGTAGCAGCTGCTTTTTCCTCAGTGGTGCACTGACATTAAGGGACAAGTTTGTGCTTCAGTATTGATCCTGATATCGATCGATGAGCTGAAGGCCTCGTTTGACTTTGACAAACTAAGATTGACTTGTTTTTCTGAAAGTGGAGGCTTGGTGTGAACCAGGACCGCTCCGTTTGGAAAGGAACTACTTTACTCCACAAACTGAGCACGACCTTTCAAGCTGTAACCTTCCGCGCTGAAGCTAGAACATGGGCAAAATGAGGCCCGGGGCCCAGATCCGGTCCACGGGACAATTTGATCTGGTCCTCAGACATAAATGATGATTTCCAGCCGAGTCCAACCTTCTTGCCAAAGTTCTGTTTGTACAGGAAAATAAATTGTCTTGTTTATTCTGAGGCAGGTTAGTGATGAGATGTAGTCCCACTTCCTGGAGTTTCTTCCCCCCAGAGAGCGCAGTGAAGCATTGTGGGACAGCTTTCCCAGCATTTTGCTTATTTTCTCAGAGCTGAGCTGCTGATCATCTGCGTGCCAAACTGAGGCTTTCCAGTTCAAAAATAGACTTGAACAAAGTGAGAGGCAGGACGACTCGGCTGTTCCTGCTGCAGCATCGCACACATATGAAATATCGATATCACTGATCAGCTGATTAAAAAGACGTTTGAATGTGTTGTGAAGCAAAATGCACTGGAAAAATGTACAGAAACTTGACTTACAATCCATTTTAAATTTGGCCCCTCAGCTCGCTAACCCTAACCCTGCCTCCCCCTGAGCTCGGCGACACCCGCCTCCACCAGGCCTGCCATGCCCCGCCCTGCCCCGCCCCACCAGCAGAGCCAAAACAAATCTCCAAACAACACGACTGTGTGCGCACACAACTACTGACAAAACACTGAGTTTCCAAACCGTTTTCCAGCAAAACATTCTGAGACTTTACACCGAGTGTCCCGCTTTAGAAAAGTAACGTTATCTTATTACGATTTTAAAAAATGACAAACCGTCACAGTCCAGCTTACATTCACGTTGTCCGCTTTATTTTAACTTAGAAAAAGTCATTAGCCTCCACAAAAGGCGTAGTCCTCTGTATTTTTTCTGTTTGAACAGCAACATACCGGCAGTACATTCAGAGCATCTGAAAATGATTAATAAGTTTTTATCTGAGGAAGTTTGTTTTCTCCCACATTCGCACTAAATGAAGTTTTATTGAAATCAAAATGATGGCGCTCTCTCTCCAGGTTTTGTTTCACCTGTTTTCTGTGGCTGACTGTTGTAAAAGTGCTCGGCTCACTGTAGGCTGCACTTCAGCGAGCGGTTCCTCAACCACAGCTATGTTCAGTCACCTGTCAAGGCTGAATTATGCTTCAGCGTTAGAAGAGCGTACGGGGGTTGTGCGAAGCATGCATTTCCTACGCAGCGTATGTGTGTCCAACATACCTCTGCGAAACACACTGAGCAATTCTCCTCCCACCAACGTAGACCCTGTGACGTATGGTCACTGCTCTTCTGTACGTCTTTGTAATGGCGAGAGGACGAGTCGTATAGGTGCGGGTACTTGCGCACCTCCTCGGCCAGGCGTTCTTCCGTGAGATCCAGCATTCTCCAAAGTTTTCAAACACAACCGACGAGTCGAGACACAACAGTTGTTTTAAAAATGGCGCTGCCGGCCGGCACAACAATAGGATGTGATGCCGGTTGCAACGAAATGCTGGAAATGATGTACTTCGGCGGACCAATCACAGCTCTTGTGGGGCTGCGTAGGGTCCGCGTAGTTACAATTTTTGGGAGGCGCGCGGCAAGGCGCGCGGCAAGGCTCTGCAGCGGTCGCACAACCCCCGTAAACTTCGCACAACCCCCGTACGCTCTTCCTACGCGGAAGCATAATTCAGCCTTCAGTCGTAGCATTACATGGCTCCCCCCTGTGGCTGATATTTGCACTGCAGGTTGAGGATCATTTTTAAATGAAGAGGTAAGAATAAGAAGCTGAAATTCAAAGTTGAACTTGACGACTCAGTGTTGGGTCGCCACCCTGACTTTGACAAACACTGGAATCTGGACCTGGTCCTGCTTCCTCAGCTGAACCTGGTCCTGCTTTAACTTGTCCTTGTCCTTAACTGGTCCTGCTGGACCTTCCACAACCTTCACCTCAGTTGCATTTATTCTTTCCTCACTTCTACTACCATGTCTCTGTGTGTGTGTGTGTGTGTGTGTGTGTGTGTGTGTGTGTGTGTGTGTGTGTGTGTGTGAGTGTGGCTGTCAGATGAAAGACACATGAAATCTGAATCAACATCAGATTTCTTGTGTTTTAATTGTGTGTGAAAGCCAAGAGTTTAACCCTTTGAAACCTGAGCAAATTGACTTGATTTCTCTTAAAAACACGGAAAAAATGCAATTAGCAACTTAACAAGGAATGACCTGAAATTTTACAGATGTATATATATCTCATATATATATATATATACATGTATATATATATATGAGAGAGGGAGAATTATTAGAACATGATCAAAAAACTGGGGGAAAATGTCCAGAGTAACTTTTATTCAGTAACTATGAGGAGGCCACATTACAAACAAGCTACTTGTTACTTTCAGATAATTTTTTCAAGATCATTTTTGTGGGTCACAGATGATTTAGACATCAGGGAAAGAAAAAAAAATAATATGCAAAATTATCCTGATTAATTTTTTCATTTTTTATTGTTCTTTGTGTTTTCTTGGGGGCTCATGAAACAAAAAGCTGGAGAACCTCTGCTCTAGGCTACTAAACTCTATGTTCTTGGTTTCTATTGGTTCCAAATGGGAAGCATTAACTGATTAAGATCCAGTTTCTTTGCTCAGATTGTCCATCACAGGCTGCCATACCAGACTGTTATTCTATTACGTGAATCACTTTTATTATGTCCAAACTGAATCATGTTTATCACATTAAAACCTTCCATGGTGCTGCTCCCAGCCGTGGGTTTGTCATTCCTGCACGCCCGGCTCTTCTTCAAACTGAATTCCAGGGAAAATAAAATAAAATACAATGTCAGCGGTCCAGTAAATCAAATTTTTTAAGTTGGACATTGATGGATTCAAAAAAATGTGTTGTGATTTAAGTCTTTTTTTTTATTTTTATAAGAGCAGCTGTCATGGTTTTGTAAATAATGTGAATCTGTTCAAACCCGCAGAACTTTATTTCAAATTCTAGCGGAGACGCCGAGGTTTCCAAACATGTGCTGCTGAGTTCCAGGGAAATGTGGACAAAATGAAACACGAGACATGCAGATCTGTTCTATGTGGTGTGATTCTGCAGCATTTTGGTGTGAACATCTAACTCAGTATCTTCAGCAGAGACACCACAGGGTCTCAGTTCACAGCTCCTGTTGCCTCCAAATTAATAAACCCTTTTTTAATCAGTTGGAGTCAATTTGGCCCCAGTAATTTAAAGCTCCAGAGAATGATCATAATAATAGGCCTAATTGTTTGGTACTTTATGATGACCTAAATAACTCATTAAATAAATCAGGTTATGCCCTAAAGCAGAGGGAGGTTTCCTTCAGATTATAAATGTCATGTTCTGGTTGCTCAGTGTCCAAAACAACTCAGACTAATGTGCGTGGCATGTTGATATTTCCTGTGTGTTTTATGCAGCTGAAGAAACGCTGCTGGCCTCAGAAAGTGTGCAGGACGCTGAAAACACAGCATCACGGTCATTTCATGGTTACACACTTCACATTAAATTAGGAAAAGGCATGAAATATGATGCAAATAATAATAATAATAATAATAACAATAATAATAATAAAAAGGTTAATCTGATCAACCACAGATGGTGTGCGGGTTAATTAGTCGGTTAATTAGTCGGTCGGTGGGCGGCGGGTCTTACCCAGCAACCCCTCGAACTGCTCTATGGCCAGCACGGCGTTGTCCTGCGTGCTGTGATGGAGGTGGTTCGGCATCTTGGTCATGTTCCAGGGCATGGACCGGCACAGCGGGATCCGGACCGGCTCGCACGAGGCCGCCCGGACCGGCTCCGGACACAGCGCGCAGGCGGCGGCCAGCAGGGCAACGGGCAGGAGCGGGGAGAACATGTCGGTCCGGTCCGGAGGGGCGCAGCGGGCGGCGTCCGGGCAGCAGCTGCGTGAGCAAAGTTTAAATCCAACTTGTTGAGTTTGTTTGTTTGTTTGTTTGTTTGTTTGTTTCTGCGGGGTTGTCGGTTTTTGGTGGGTATTCCTGTGGCGCGTGAGGTTCCGGTCCTGTCCGCTCTGCAGGCAGCTCGCGACTGAGCGCAAGAAGTTGCTCACTTATTCAACCCTTCACCTCCTACTCTTCCTCTATCCCTCCTCCTCCTCATCTGAGCCTCTCCTCCTCTGCTGCCTCTCCTCCTCCTCCTCCTCCTCCTCCTCATCATGCAGCCTAATCCTCTCCTCATCTCCTCCTGCTCTCCTGCTCCTCCACACCAGAAAATAGATTCCATTTAGATGAAAAGTCAACATCAGCAAAGCCATTTAAAGCTCAGAGACTCTTTCCCTCTCCCCGTGTGTGTGTGTGTGTGTGTGTGTGTGTGTGTGTGTGTGTGTGTGTGTGTGTGTGTGTGTGTGTGTGTGTGTGTGAAATCAGAGTGCACACACTCAGGTTTGCAGCTAGCTGACTTGTTTGGTCGCCTGGCGGCTGAATACACCAAACACAGAGTGCCCAGAGAGCTCGGGACTGTATATTTGTGTGTTTGGACAGGAATGTTTATTTAGTTCCACCTCCATCCTGCTCCGGGACAGAGCGCCGGGTCCCGCCGCCACACCGTCACACTGTCACGCAGCCACGCAGCCACGCCGCCACGCCGCCACGCCGCCACACTGTCACACCATCATGCCATCACACCGTCACACCCCTCAGAGACGAAGCGATCTGACTTCTGAGCTTGTTTCAGAACAAGAACAACACAAGTCAACTTTGTAACCAGTATGATCAGTTACTGACGGCTGATTGGCCTGAGAGACAGTCTGAGCTCCGCCCACACCGCCACAGCTGCTGACTCAGTGTCCCTCAGCAGGACAGGCCTCCTGGTCTCGGCCGTCCCACCGCAGGTTTCTGTGGCAGAGCAGCTTCTGTCCGGAGGATCTGGACACCCTGACTATCTGGAGGCAGGACAGACCCGTTCTCAGCCGAGTTAAAACCCTCAGGACAGGTCCAGGTCCAGATCCAGGTTCAGGTCTAGGTCCAACTCCAGGCCCAGGTCCAGGTCCAGGTTCAGGTTCAGGTTCAGGTTCAGGTTCAGGTCCAGGTCCATGTTCAGGTTCAGGCCCAGGTCCAGGTCCAGGTCCAGGTCCAGGTTCAGGTTCAGGTCCAGGTCCAGGTTGAGGTTCAGGATCAGGATCAGGATCCAGGTCCAGGTTCAGGATCCAGGTCAAGGTTCAGGTCCAGGTCCAGGTCCAGGTCTAGGTCCAGGTCCAGGTCCTGGCCCAGGTCCAGGTCCAGGTCCAGGTCCAGGTCCAGGTCCAGGTCCAGGTGTGTTTCCAGCTGCAGTTCCAGTCTGAGAGTTTATAGAGGCAGACAGTCCTGAGCTTGGGGCTCTTCTGGGCGTCGCCCTCTGGGCAGCAGGTGTGTATCTCCCAGCCAATCATAGCACAGCGCAGTGCCAGAGCGGCAGCACCATATCCAATAGGAAGCTGTGAAAATTGCGGGCATGGAAAAAGGGAAATGCAGTGAGGAGAAACGCCGAGCGGACAAAACTGGACAGGAGGTGCCAGCAAGCCAAATTCCTCCTGGGACAGTGACGTCATTTCATTCTGTTGTGTTTACAAATGACATCGACAACTCAGAGCTGTCAGACTTTGGTCTGAGACTGAGACTCTGCCCCTCCCCCAAGCTCTTCCAACCTGTGATTACACCCCTCCTCCTGAGATTAAGCCCCTCCTCCAAGCCGCTCCCGTCAAAGATTAAGCCCCTCCTCTTGAGATTAAGCCCCTCCTCCTAGCCCCTCCCACCCTAACACAGCTGGTGTGTGTGGCTCTGATGTGGCTGCAGTGTGGAAGCAGGAAGTGGCGAGCTGCAGCTAAGGTCAGCCAAACGTTTTTATTTCTAGGATGGCAAAGTTATTTTTCACATTTCAAGTGGTTGTTTGGCAGCTATATGTTAAAGTTAGGCATGAGGCATCAGTTGTAAGTCAGTTAGCTCACACCTTCACCATCCTAGGGAAAAAAAACTTGTCTACAGTAAGATAATCTATATGAGTACAGCTGAAGTGGGCTTGATGTGATTGGTTGATTGGTTTTAACAAATGAGATTCCAGCTCCAGGAGCCTGAGAGACTGGACGGAGAAAAGTTTCCTGCAGAAGCTTTACTGAACCTCTTTCTGTGGGAACGTTTCCATGACAACCACAAACCAGATTATAGCAAGGTTATTGCGTTCTGGCTCCGGTTATGCTCTCACTTAACTTAAGATAAGATAAGATAAATTAGAACTTTATAATAATAATAATAATAATAATAATAATAATAATAAAACTTTATTTGTATAGCACCTTTCATACAAGAATTGCAGCTCAAAGTGCTTCACAATAAAATGAAGAACATTTGAAAACATTAAAATAAAACATTAAAAACAGCACAGGGTGGAATTAAAAAGAAAAGGCTAAAAACGAGAACTTTGAAATAAAACAAAAGATGCAAATAAAACATTAAAAGACAACAGTGCGGAATAAAATAGGAGCTAGTTAAAGGCTCGAGTGAAAAGGTAGGTTTTTAGTCTTCTTTTAAAGATATCTAGTGAGCTGGCTTCCCTGATGTCTAAAGGTAGTGTGTTCCAAAGTTTGGGGGCATAAGGAACAAAGGCGGCATCCCCAATTTTCTTTCGACTGTTGTAGGGAACCAATAAGCCAGCAGAATGGGTGCATAGCTAATAAGGGAGTTGGCAATGTAGCTCGGTCCTAGCCTAGAAGTGCTTTATATACAAGTAGGAGAACCTTAACCCTTCATAGGGCACTCATTGAAATACTTTGAAATTCAAAAAAACAACCCTAGACTGTTATTAGAGAACATGACAGGACTTTATTACTTCTATAAAATTTTTCTAAAATTTTCATTTTGTAATAGAAAATCAAAGCCATTGAGATTGGTGAAATGCCACAATCATGTGACCTGGGATGTAGAGCGATCTTTGCTGATTGGCTGGGTGAAGACCAAATGATTATTGAACTGACTGAGACAGGGAATGGGCCTGATATGTAAAATTTCTGAAATTACCAAAAATAGTCACTTGCCCTATAAAGGGTTAAAATCAACTCTAAATGTTACAGGGAGCCAGTGTAGGGCAGCTAAGGCCGGACTAATATGCTCTCTCTTCCTGGTTCTGGTTAATAAGCGAGCAGCAGAGTTTTGGATGAGCTGAAGTCTGTCAGTGGTTTTCTCTGGGAGGCCAGTAAAAAGTACATTACAGTGGTCAAGTCTGCTTGAGATAAAAGCATGTATTAGTTTTTCAGCATCTTTTTGATTTATAAATGGTCACACTTTAGTGATGTTTCTAAGGTGGAAGAATGATATCTTCGTCACCTTATTAATGTGAGACTTGAAACTAAGATCTGGATCCAATACAATGCCAAGACTTGTAACCTCAGATTTAATCCTGGGTGCCAGTTTCCCCAAGTTGATGGACAGCATCTCTCTTTTTGTTTTGGGGCCAACTAACAGGATCTCTGTTTTGTCTTCATTTAGCTTTAAGACGTTATCGCTCATCCATTTGTTCACTGCCATGAGACAGGTAGTGATGGAATTTATCGCTGTAGCATCATTTGGTTCGGCAGAAATATACAGTTGTGTGTCGTCTGCATAACTATGAAAACATACATTGTGCCTTCTGATGATGTCACCGAGTGGCAGCATGTATAGTGAGAAAAGTAATGGACCAAGGCAGCTCCCTTGTGGAACTCCATAGCAGTTGTCCTGTTCCCCAGACACATGATCTCCCAGTCTGACATAAAACTTCCTCCCTTTGATGTAAGTTTTAAACCAGTGTAACACACAGTCAGAAAGACCAACCAATTTATGAAGGCGATTGATTAAGATGTCATGGTCAATCGTATCAAACGCAGCGCTAAGGTCTAAGAGGATAAGAATTGAGACCTTATTTTCATCATAGTTAAGTCTGAGGTTGCTGACGATTTTAGCAAGCGCCGTTTCAGTGCTATGATGTTTTCTAAAGCCTGATTTAGATTAGCTAGTTACAGGAACACTAGGTAGTAAAGCAAATGCTAACAGCAGAAGCGCTTAAAAAGGAAAACAATATCAAATTAATTAGTAAAAATAAATCAAAACAAAACAAGAAAATTACATGATAAAATAAAACAGCAAAAGCAGTAAAAGCAGTAGCCCTTGTGTCTGGTGCCGGGACTCCAGACCTCTGTTTTATTTATTCATTAATTTATGAATTTAATTGTTCCTTTTTATTATTATTGTTTTTATTAATTCATCTATTATTTATTTACTTATTATTTTTTGTTTAGCGTGGTTCACTTCAGAGCTTGTTTGGTTCCTGTCTGGAGCTCAAACACACAGCAGACTCACTGCTGGGCTGTTAAAGAGCCAGTCAGCAGCAGCAGGAAGGCTCTGCTGCCGCCCCCTGGTGGCCGCAGCTGTCAGCCGTGTGCAGCCTCCACAGCTGGAAGCACCTCGCTGACCGGGCTGGGTCACGTGACCCAGATGTTGCAGATGTCACTGGGTCATGTGACCCACCTCACTGGGTCATGTGACTCAGGAGAAGCGTGTGTGAGGTGTTCAGGATTCTTTGTTCTGTTTCTTCTTTTGATGACAGCGACACAGTAACGAGACAGCCTCAGATTCTCTGTCTGTCTGTCTGCCTGCCTGCCTGTCTGTCTCTCGCTCTCTGCGTGCCTGTCTGTCTGTCTATCTGTCCCTCTGTCTGTTTTCCTGCCTGTCTCTCTCTCTCTGTCTGCCTCTGTCTGTCTGCCTGCCTGCCTCTCTGTCTCTCTGCCTGTTTCTCTCTCTGTCTGCCTGCCTGTCTGTCTGTCTCTCTGTCTGCCTGCCTGTCTGTCTCTCTGCCTGTCTCTCTCTCTGGTTTTCCTCAGGTGACCTTTGACCCTGGCAGATGTTTTGTCATGATTTTGGTCCATAAAATTCAACGATGGCGCTGCGAACTGCAACTGCAGCCAATCACAGCCTGTGGTGTGTGTGTGTGTGTGTGTGTGTGTGTGTGTGATTTCAGATAGCAGTAATGGTTCTCAGATGTTTGTGGAGCTTCCCATGTAAGAGCTGAGCTACAGCCAACAGACACACACACACACACACACACACACACACACACACACACACACACACACACACACTCTGATCTGACTACATGTGAATCTGAGTCTCTGGGTTTTCTGACTCACATGGATCAACATGCAGAGGACTGAGTCAGCACTTTTCCTTCTCTCCTTCTCTGCTTTCTTCTCTCCTTCCCATCTTTCCTTCACCGCCTCCTTCACTCCTCTCTTTCTCCCTTGTTCCCTTGATCCCTTGATCCCTTTCCTTTCCTCTTTCCTTTCCTTTCCTTTCCTTTCCTTTCCTTTCCTTTCCATCTTTTCTTTTCTTTTTCGTTCATTCTCTCCTTCCCTGCCTCCTATTTTCCTTTTGTTCTCACACCTTCATCCATCCAGTCGGTCCAACATCTCTGTGTGTGTGTGCCTGTGTGTGTTCCTGTGTGTGTGTGTGTGTGTGTGCCTGTGTGTGTGTGTGTGCGTCTCTGTGTGTGTGCCTGTGTGTGTGTGTGTGTGCGTCTGTGTGTGTGTGTGTGTCTCACTGACGTAAAGGCCTCTAATACTTGGCAGGAAAATCCCCTTATCACTGGAACACTGAGCTAATTACACACATATACGCACACACACTCACACACACATACACGCACACACACACATACGCACACGCGTGCACACACACACACACACACACACACACACACACACACACACACACAGCAGACTCTTAGTAAACACACATTCCAGCACAATTGAAAACTTTCTGTACAATCTTCCTCCTCGCTAAGAGAAGCAAAACAAACTGCTAAGGAAACACGACCTGTGTGTGTGTGTGTGTGTGTGTGTGTGTGTGTGTGTGTGCGTGTGTTTGTGTGTGTGTGTGTGTGTGTGTGTGTGTGTGTGTGTGTGTGTGTGCATGGGGTTGGGGGCTTCACTGAAAGGTCTAGTTTCAGGCTGAAAACTATTTCTACATCCGCCTCTCTCTCTCTCTCTCTCTCTCTCTCTCTCTCTCTCTCTCTCTCTCTTTCTCTCCCTCTGTGGAAATATTCTTGGAAACTGCCAGAATCTTTTCCAAGATAAATAAGACTGCAGCTGTCCACACACACACACACACACACACACACACACACACACACACACACACACACACACCAATATGTGGAGAAGTAGCATTTAGTATTTAGTTCTGAGGACTGAAGCTAAATTATTAATAAATAACTTTTACTGCCAGAACTCTGTCCTTGTTTCCTCATCTCCTCTTTCCTTGTTTCCTCATCTCCTGTGTCCTTGTGTCCTTCTTTCCTCTGTCCTTGCTTCCTCTCCTCTCCTCCTCTCTCATTGATCTGGCCTTTCCCTTCCTTGTTTCCTCTCCTTGTTCTCCCCCCCTTCTCCTCTCTTCTCTTTTCTCCTTCCTTGTTTCCTCTCCTCTTATTTCCTCTCCTCTCCTCTCCTCTCCTCTCCTCTCCTCTCCTTTAGAACAATCTGAATTCACCCAGAGCTCAGATGTGTGATCATACAGAACATGCAGAACGCTGTAGAGCGACGAGGCGTACGGTTTGGAGATGTTTCTCTCAGGTTGTGTTTCCCTGGTGATTGACAGGTGACCAGGGGGTGGGCGCGCGTGTGTGTGATATGATGGGGGGCGGGGTTTGTTAAGATGTCGCCTGTGGCCCCACCCACCTGCCACCTCACTGTGCTGGGTGTTGATAAATCCGTGGCGCTGTCCGCGGTGCTGAAGCGGCTCCTCCTCTTAGTCCCGCCTCCCTACCGGCTTCCTCTTCAATCTAGAATATTCTTCAAAAATACACAGAACTTAAGTTTATAGAGTTGCCTTCATGATCAAAGTGACGAGCAGCAGAGAGACACACTGCTGTCTGAAGTATTCCTGTAATTTTCCTGTAATATTCCTCATGTTTATTGGAGTTATTTGGTGGCAGCAGCAGCTAACAATTCTTTTCCTTGTGGATTAATGGGCAGATTATTTCCTCAGTGACTGGATTAATGTCTTGCTCTATAAACCATCAGAAAACAGGGAGAAATGCCACAGCATCACAGCTGACATTTTTAATATCTCGTCTGGAACCCAGTGAAGGAACAAGGAACGTGGAGAACCGGCCAACAACATGTTCATGTTGGTTTTCAACCTGCACACAATCATCTGATTTAAAACACTCAGAGAAGCTTTTATTTTAAAAAATTACTAAAGAACCATTTATGGTCCCTAAAGAATCCATTTTTGACTGTTCTTTCAAGGCACCTTTTGGGCTCTTTAAAGAACCATCTACACAAATGGTTCTCCTGGCTGAAAGGTTCTTTGTGGAACCAAAAATGGTTCCTCTATGGCATCACTCTGAGGAACCATTTCTGGTTCCAGGTAGCACCTTTATTTTTCTGTGTGAAGGATCTGAAATGTCCCAGATGCTCGGAGAGTGACTCAGAACCATCTAGAACTCCCCAGAAGCAGCAGCCAGCGGCGGAGCCTGAGCTCAGATCAGATGAGAACGTGGAACAACAGAGGAACAAAGTTATCTGATGCATGGAGAACCGTGAGGAAACATTCAGCTGCTCCACTGAGAACCACTTTATCAGAGTCTGCATCAGGTTCTGCTGCAGAACACCTGACCTGCAGTCAGCAGGCAGAGCGGTGGCGCCCTCTAGTGGCCAGCCGGCACCACACCTGCACATCACACACACACACACACACACACACACGGTCAGAGACATTAAAATAACAGAGCTCTGACAGACGCAACACAGCAGGATCTGCAAGAAAATACATTTGTAATGAGATTAAAAAATCAAGTCAAATCAAATATTTTTGTGTCATAGCAATGTTTAATGAATTAACTCCATCTTTCAAAACATGGAACAAAGGCTGAAAATGAGAAAATGAGCAAGAAATCACCCAGAAAGAAAAGACATAATTAAAATATTACAAGAAAATTTTCAGAAAATTAGAAAAAATAGAAAAGATATCAGGAAAATGACCATAAATGACCAATAATAAATAAATAAATAACTTACCTGAAACAACACATGGAATCAATAAAATTGCCTTAATAATTTCTTTACTCAAATGATATATTTTAATGTCAGATCAGTGATGCTGAGAAATCAGATTTCTTGTTTTTAAGAGGATTCAGGTGCCTTACAAACATTTACATCAAAGTGAAATTAAAGCATTATTCATTATGCTGAGGGCCCCTGAGGGCCCCTGGGAGACACATGGTGTGGACGCAGAGTCGACCTTCAGCGAGCTGCAGAGCCCGTCTGAACTGATCCTGTCCTGCAGGGACTAAAATTTGTAAAAGAAAAGAAAAACTTAAAAAATGCAACAAAACTATATTTGTAATGCTAGAGATGATTTATGTAAACGTCAGGTCAGTGATGCTCGTTCAGCTGGGGGCCCCTCGAGACCCTCAGGGGCCCCTGGGGGCCCCTGGGGCTCATTTTGGAAACCAGTGAGACAAAGGTGGAGTGTAGGGAGGCAGAGGTGTGCATGTGTGTGTGTGTTTGTGTGTGTGTGTGTGTGTGTGTGTGTGTGTGTGTGTGTGTGTGTGTGTGTGTGTGTGTGTGTGTGTGTGTGTGCGGTGTCATCTTGCAGGGCAGCAGTTTAGAGTTCAGCCTGGCAGCTTCAGTCCACAGGATCGGACTCAGCAGAGCTTTTAACCCCACGAACACACCGCAGGTGATTGTTTTTGTTTTCTTTCGTTTTGTTTTGTTTTGAAAGACTTACTGACTGAGCTGAGCTGCTCTCCTCGACGCTGCAGAGATGAACCTGTGAGGAGAAACGTGAAGCTGCTGTGGAGCCGGACGGACCCGGAGCTTCTGACTGACGGAAAAACAAGTTTTCATCACATCACAGCTGGTGGGCCTGTCTGTCTGTCTCTCTGTCTCTGTCTGTCTGTCTGCCTGCCTGCCTGCCTGTCTGTCTATCTATCTAATAATGCCATTCTGTATGTATACATGTATTTAAATAATGCAGCTTGCAGTGAATGCTCTGGAAGGTAATACTTGTTTTAGGGTGTGACAGTATGAAGTTCAGTGTGTGTGAGTGTAAAAAACAACAGCAAACACACTGAAACACAAACGAAAAAATAATGAAAAACATTTATAAAATTAAATATAGCAAAACATGAAACAAAAGTAATGTTAGTGTGTGAGAATATGGAGTCAGTGGACCGTCCCAGTTCCTCTGCATGTTCAGAGTTTCCTCTCCAGAACGTTCCTCTGATCTCCTCCCAGAGCGAGCACATCACTCCTCCTCCCTTTCCTCCAGCCGCTGGTTTCCATTCATTCCACGACGATATGAACATGAACTTTCAGAGCCTTCACACTTTCTTCACTCCAGTTTTCCATCAGCGGAATAAAGTCCTCCACATGAGTTTTCCTAAAAGCAGCAGCACTGTTGGGTTTTCAGGACTTTTTCAAACTGAAACGCTCCCTCCTCCTCCTCCGCCAGGGAAAATAGTCCCTAAGCGGGGAAACGTTTTGCTTTCTACAGCCATATATCAGCTGTGTGGTTTCTGAATGTTGAGGACTTTTTCCGCTGCAGAAGCAGAACATTATAAGGCGGCTGCTTCAACCACAGAATCTTTAGAATGAATGGTTTCTTGATGTGGAAAATGTGGAGGAGCTGTGTAAATGGAAAAAAAAAAAACATTCAAAAACAGTCCTTTAATAAGAGAGTAAATGTGCATCCCTCACACTGTAACACACTGTGTAACACTTTGTGTAACACCCTGAAACACCCTGTGTAACACCCTGTGTGTGTGTGTGTGTGTGTGTGTGTGTGTGTGTGTGTGTGTGTCAGTCCGGTCCGGGTGGCCATGCAGTCCCTAGCTGAGGAGATCCAGAGTTTCTCTCGGACGCGGCTCAGGAGGCAGTGCACCCGGGTGACGTCACTGAGTGGCCGCCGCATCATCGAGACCTGGAAGGGCTCCACCGTCACCGTGGTGGAAGACCCCACCCCGCCGGAGAGGATGCTGGGATACGTCCCCGACACCTCCTGGGACCTGCAGATCGGTACAGTCAAGCCCTACCTGCTGCTGGGTGAGTGACCGCTGGGACTTTCACACGTTTTCATGTTTCACCCCCATGTTGACTTCCACGGCGCCCCGGGGCCTCAGGGACCCTGACAAGAAAGAAGATATTTTGTTGGTTTTACTGTAACGAATAAATGGCAAAGATTCAGATTCAGCTGAGATTTTACTCTGAGAGCTGTTCTGCTGTGGAAGGGGATGGAGCGATAAAAACACATTGTTGTGTTGTGGATTAGCAGCCCAGGGGAACACAGAGCCACTGATGAGGAGCACTCACACACACACACACACACACACACACACACACAGGGACAGCACAACAGACAGCACAACACTACACCAGAGGACGGATTAGCTTTAATATTAATTCATTAAGTAAATCCTTAACTGGGAACTTCTTTTCTCTACGGCATGAGTTCATTAACTAAGTGACAACTTAGTTAATGAACTCATTATCTACCTGCCTTACTAATGAACCTGCTGACTAACGTGTGTGTGTGTGTGTGTGTGTGTGTGTGTGTGTGTGTGTGTGTGTGTGTGTGTGTGTTTAGGCTCGCAGGACGCTGCCCACGACTTTGGAACTCTGAGAAAATACAAAGTAAGAGTCCTGATCAAACTAACCTTCACCTCGTTATCAGAATTTTCAGTGAACTCACAGCTGAATGTCAGTTTTGCACCTCAGTAAAATAGTTCCAGTGTCACCTGAGGCGTGAATACATATTACTGTCAGTTGTCAATGTTTTGCTAAATGATATTGGATCAGTTTGGGGTTGTGGGTCTGTTTTAGTTTCACTTCCTGTTTACAGATTTGAAGGATGCTGATTGGATTAACTTTGGTAGCTGTAATATTATGTGACCACACATTGTTTAAATAGAAACTTACATTTTAAACTTACATTTTACTAAACCAAATTTAGCTGCTTGTTCCAAACTAACCAGCGGCTCCAGAGCTTGTACTCTGACAGTGAGTCGTGAGCCGCGAGCTTGGTTATTGAAATGCTGCAGTTGTTTGATTGTGAGCTGCGTCTGGTCTCAGGTGTCTCACATCCTGAACGTGGCCTCCTGCGTGGAAAACGTGTTTCCTGACCTGTTCATCTATAAAACCGTCAGCATCGTGGATCATCCGGACGCTGACCTGCTGCCTCACATCAAAGACTGCTCCGACTTCATCCAGCAAGCTCACAGAGAGGTAAACACAAGGCCGTGTATGTGTGTGTGTGTGTGTGAACTGTATGATTTAGCAAAGCACTTTCATTCCAAGGTCAGCATGTAGCGATGCTTTGTTACCCCGTCTCGCTGTCCTGTGGTCGGGGTTGGACATAGACCACCGGGTCAGGGTTTGGGAAAGGTTTAGGCAACAAGCAGGAAAGTGGATACGCTCTGGTCACATGTGTGGAGCGAGGGATGGGACTCCGCCGCCCACCCCGACCTCCTCCCTGCACCGGCTGTCCCCTCCTGCCTGACACTGCCCGGCTGTCCGTCCTGGGGAGCGATTAGACTAGTTTCTGTCTCTGTTAAAGGGGTTTTTAGGGAGCTGTTCCTCGTCTGATGTGAGGGTCTAAGAGGACGTTGAGTCGCTGTAAAGCCCTTTGAGTCAAATTTGTCATTTGTGATATTGGGCCATACAAATAAAAACTCAGGACTCTGGACTCTCAGTCTGCACTGACAGGAGGCATGTCTTTGGTCTTGATAAGTCGCTGAATTTCCAATTTGATGCCAGTTTTGTGACGGACAAAAAGAGGCAAAAAGTACAGAAGTCGTTGCTTTCCTCCTCTCCTTGTTTCCTCTCCTGTCCTCTCCTTGTTTCCTCTCCTCTCCTCTCTTTGTTTCCTCTCCTCTCCTCTCCTTGTTTCCTCTCCTGTCCACTCCTTGTTTCCTCTCCTGTCCTCTCCTTGTTTCCTCTCCTCTCCTTGTTTTCTCTCCTCTTTTCCTCCAATCTCCTCTTAAGTTCAAGTTCTAGTTTATTTAATGCCCAGTGTCCCTGTTTCCAGCCTTTGTGGCTTTTCAGGCCTACAAGTTTATAACAAATGAAACTGGATGAACCCCCCCAATGTTATCCTTGTAGTGGAGCGCACCCCCCACCCCCCACCCCCCCACCCCCCTCCAAAAAAAAAAAAAAAGAAAGAAAAACAAACAAACAAACAAACAAAACAGAAAGCAGGGTGAAATAGGAAGAAATGTTGAGAAGGAGCACAGAGAGAGGAGAGCCTTCATGGTGAGACAGGTGGACAACAGGTGACGACCCAAATAAAGACAAAAAACCTCTCCTCTCTCCTTGTTTCCTTTTCCTCTCCTCTTTTCTCCTCTCCTCCTCTCCTCTCTTGCTCTCCTCTCTTCTCTGTGTTGAATATTTCATGTGTAGTTTTGTTCATGTATAATTGAACTGTGTGATCAGATCTCACTGTCATACAAGCTTTTAGTGAAGCCTGCAGCTCACCTTAACATGAAACCACACACACACACACACACACACACACACACACACACACACGCACATACACACATTACCCCAGGGTGCATGGTCTATGATTACAGTGTTGCAGCTGTAGGAAGTGTGTGTGTGTGTGTGTGTGTGTGTGTGTGTGTGTGTGTGTGTGTGTGTGTGTGTGCGTGTGTGTAATCAAACTCTGATGCTTTTACTTTGAAATGCTGTCTGTTTACCCAGCATGCCTTGGCTGGCTTCACTGACTAAAGTGACATATTTTGTCAGACTGATCAGCAGAAAAACAAACAAACAAACGAACAACAACAACAACAACAACATTGTTTTCTCAGCCGTCTGTGGAAAGCAGGCAGTAAACATGAACTCACGCAACATCAGCCAGGTGAGCAGCTACACCTGCAGCTCGCTCACTGTTCACTCATGTGATGCTTCAACATGGAGTCTGCATCAGGTGTTAGTCAGGACCGAGGCCCAGCTGCTCTGTACGTAGACTCCACCCAACACCGGCCACGTGTCGGTGGTGATCAGCACACTGACACCAGTAATACCACTACAAACATACAGAGTACAAATCATAAAACAATAACACAAGTTAAATGTTACCATGATGATGAGTCACCCAAAAAAAACTCCTCTGCTGAGCCTAAGCATGTCAGGGCAACCATGTCATAGAAGTGCAACAGCGCCACCTCCTGACGTGGTGGTGTAAACCGTGTGGGTTTACACCACCACTTCAGGAGGTGAAACACGGGACACCGTGTTTCAGGAAAGTCTATTAGAGCAGCTCTGATAATCAAACAATAAGGTTTGTCTTTTTTATTAGAAAACTAGGCTTTAGTAGAGCTGTCAGCTTTTGTCAGGCCCTTACACTCACGAGGAACAAACTCAGCAGGGAATAATAGAACACAACAAACCAAAGGAAATGCCGGTGCGGTTGACTGATCTCTCTGTACATTTGGGGGGTTAGGGGTCTTACTGTATTAGATTTCCTCCCAGGTATCAGTGAAGGCGGTAACCCACAGGTCAGATGAGCACACATACTGAGAGGAGCCGCCTCCCACTGAAATGAATGGGGCTCAGAGCTTCTCTGTACTTTGTAGGACAGGGCTGGTTACTGCTGAGCATTCTACTGAAACAAATCCCTCCCAAGAAAAAAAACAGAGGGTATAAGGAGTGTGTGTAAGTAAGCCAAAGCCTCAGGGCCTAATGTTAAACGGCCGGTGGTGTAAACATGATAACCAGCCTTACAGATCACCCAGAAGTAATTTACAGAGAGCTTATTTGTCAGAGTTACACAACAGCAGCCCAGCTAATGTTACTCAGTGGTAAAAGCTACCCGTGTTATAATGGGAAATGGCGACGGTTAGCTTACCTGTGGTCAGTCGGCTAAATACGGATGGCTGAATCAGGTGACAAGCGGGTCGGCTCGACAGAACCTCTGTGGGTGTAACAGGGTGCTCTTTAAAGGAACACTCCACTGATTTTGAATGTTTGGCTCTGTTTACTACAGTTTTCCACAGTTTCCACGTCAACAAACCATTTATCAAGTCCTGCAGGGGAACTAAAGATTTCACAACACAGAATCAAAATGTGAATTTTTGGTTGAAACAGCCGCCTTATAATGTTCTGCTCATTTTCCTCATTAACAAAAAAGAAAACATAGCATCTTCCACACTAACATGAAGCCACAGTGCTGTACTGTAGACTCTGGTGTACCACAAGGCTCTGTTCTGGGCCCAGTAATGTTTCCTACAGACCTGCTGAAACACAGGGAAATCATTTGTAATGTCACCACTGATCTATAACACACTCTGTATGGATACCATAATAACAGACTGGCCATTAAAGGACCATTCCACTGATTTAGAATTTTTGGCCCGATTTGTACAATTTCCCCACATTTTTCCACATTTCCACAACACACTATTTATTAAATTCTTTATATTGAATGTTGTAAAGAATGTTGTCCAAAATGTCCAGAATGTTTTTTCATGCTTGAAATTCAGACTCAGTGTTCTGGTTATTATCAGCACCACAATGTTGAGATTCTGTGGAAAGTATAATTATAAACAATATATATATAAATATTTATATTTTATGAATCCCACAGTAGGAGTGGGATATGACTATTCACAGGAGCAGTATCACTGTCACTTCTGGTTAAAGTTGTTAAAATAAAACTAACACCAGGCCCTGGCCTCTTCCCCCAGAAAGGCGTGGTATTGGTCCACTGCAACACGGGCGCATCGCGGGCGGCGGCCGTGGTCGTCGGCTATCTGATGTCGTGTTACAGCGAGCCCTTCGACGCTGCCCTATCATTGGTCAAGACGGCTCGGCCTGCCTCCTGCCCCAACCCTGGATTCCTGGAGCAGCTCAGGAACTACAAAACACCGACGATGAACGGATCTAAACACTAGAGAGAGAGAGAGACAGAGAGAGAGAGAGAGAAAGAGAGAGAGAGGGAGAGAGAGGGAGGTGTGTCTGTTCTGTGTGTAAAGCAAACTGTTTTTTTTTTTTTAACTCCCTGCTGTAACACAGAGTTTGGATCATCCTGCTGCAAGGAACTGCTGGAAAAAAAACATGAATCTGGTGTCAGTGAGGAAGGTGTTACACGGAAAAGGCAGTGAGCAATTCAGCAAGAAATGACCCGAAAATTTGCAAGAAATCGGGAAAAATGTTACAGGAAAATGACCAAAAAATGACCAAAAAAAAAAAAAAAAAAAAAAAAAAAAAAAGATAGAAAAGGAATGAAGATGACCTGAAAATTGCAAGAAAAAAAGGAAATAAATATTAGGAAATATTTTAAAAATGGCTAAAATGTTTTATAATTTATAATTATAATAATGACACATTTAAAACATGTTACATGTTAAAGGAAAAAATGTTTTCTGTTGTAGTAAATTTTCAGGTAATTTCCTTGTTTGTTTGTGTTTATTTCTTTCTTTCTTTTTTGTTTGTGTTTTTTGACACAGTTTTGGCTCATTTTCTTACTAATTCCTTGCTCATTTTGCTGGGAAATCAAATCCAGTTTCTCCGGTTTCGGAGGCTTGACGTCGGTTTCAGACCAAACAGACGGAGTCGACGCAGGAAGACATTTGCTTTAACTTCCTGCTGTTAGATTTTTATGGCATTTCTATATAAATGCTATTTAAAGAATTAAATAATGACATCTAATCAGCTGATGATTAACGTTAGCTTGAGATAACGTGAAAACTTAGCATCCAGTCATTTTTCAGTAACTTCAGCAGCATGTTGATGATTTTCATTAATTTTCTGCATGAACTTTAAGGTGCAGCCTGGCCAGGAGCTCCTTCTGTCACCATGTACATCCATTCCACCCAACTCTGTTTCTGTGGTTACACGAACCAGCAGCTCCGTCGCTCAGAGACAAACAAATTATTGATTAACTCTGATAGATTTGTGTTGCAGCATGTTTTAATGTTAAAGTATTGATTTGTATTGCAGTAGATATTAACTTTACATGTTATTGATGAAAGCTGTTGGAGTCACTTTGTTGTTATTGATTAGGAGTTTGATGTTTTCTTGTAACGTTTCTGTGTGTGTTTGTTACAGTTTGATAATGTCAGCCGTGATCTGTGATGTTTTCATGTCATGAGAAATGAAATGTGCTGAGTCGCTGTGCTGATGGTGTGACGGAGGCGTGTTGGAGGCGTGACGGATGCGTGTCAGGCGCTCTTTGGGTTCATGAATGTTGTTTCCTCTTGACTTGAATAAAAGCAGCTTCCCTGTGAGTCTCTCTGTCTGGTCGCTCCAAGTTATTTTATTTTATTTGAAGAGTTAATGAATGAATGTCGACTGGCAGAGGTTTCTGCGGCTCTGAATCCGGTCTTTAGACTCTGCTGGAACAGCTCAGGGGTTCTGAGCTCCTTCAGGCTCTGAGTCTCTGCTGCTGTTTGAACGCTGGACAAAAGGCTGTTTGCTCCAGGCTCCTGGTTCTAAAGGCTTGTACTGAGTCTCTTCATTAATCCTGGCTGTATTTTGGGTGTAACATGCAGTAAACCAATCAGAGCACGGTCTCCCGTCCCCTTTAAAAGCCAGGTGTGTCACACCTTGGTGGGTTGCTGTTCTAATGGAGGATTCTCCAGGTAAGAAGGAAGGAGACGGATCTGCTCGTGCACCGAGTGAAAGCTCACGAGCAGATCATCTACGGCGACAGCAGGACTCCATCTGAGCTCCCTGAGGTGAAGCAGCGTCCCTGTGTGTGGGACAAGCAGAGCGGACGCTTGCCAGCGCCCCCTATGTGGCCACCATCACTGTCTGGATAATGAGCTTCAGACAGCAGAGAAACCTGCAGCACTGACCTCAGAGCTGCTGTTTGCTGCTCAGTCACTTCCAACTGGCCTACCGTATAAAATTTAAGTTTTTGGTCATTCATGTTTGTTTCTGTGTGTCCTGCCTTTGACAGAGAGGTGAGGCAGAGTCTGACAAGAGAGAGAGAGAGAGGGAGAGAGAGGGAGAGAGAGAGAGCAGAGTGAGTCAGCTGTGCTCAGGTGGATGATTGGCAGCTGCTGATTTAGTCCAAATCGTGGGTTTGTAATAAATCAGCCAATTAACAGAGCAGAGCAGAAGCCCCTCCCCTGGCTGGGCCGCTCCCCCCTCCTCCTCCCGGTGAGTGTGAGGCGTGCACGAGGCTCGCCGGGCTCAGATGGGCTCGCTCTGCTCGGCTCTGGACCGGAAGACGGCGGTGGTGACGGTGAGGCGGCGCCAGGAGCCGGAGGCGCTGCAGGGGGCTGATGGGAGCTCGCACTCAGAGACAGGTGAGAGAGAGACACTTGTCCTCTACCTCGCTCTGCCACCTCTCTCTCTCTCCACCTCTCTCCCCCTCTCTCTCCCTCTCTCTCGCCGTCTCTCTCTGTCTCTCTCCCTCTCTCTCTGCACTTTCTGTCCCTCAGAATAACAGCATAACTGCTTTTTTTTATATTCTGTTTCAGTAACAACTGAGTTAAATCAGTGAGTCCATGTTCGGCTATTTTCAGAGCTGGTCAGTTTAATTTTGCAAAATGAAAAGTTCAGTAATCTACCCGGCGTTACTGTAAAATCCCTCATCAAATTCTCTGTATTTCTTCGAAAAATATTTAAAAATTGCTGCTCTGTCCGGTGGAAATGCACTTTTTAGTCGGAGTCTCGTTACTGTAAAAAGGTGCGTTCTTTTTTATTTTTTAAATAATTAAAAATGTATTTATTTATTTAAATTTAAATTTTTTTTCCATTTATTTTTCTATTTTTTAATTTTAATTTTTTGGACTCACATGCACATAAAATTTTGGACCACAAACCACCTCTTAAGAACCACTGGGTAGTATTTAATCCAGTGGTATCAGTTAATTCATGAGAAACACCACTTGTCATAATAATAATAATAGTAATATCACTAGTGGGCGCTTATGTCGCTGCTGCAGTGAAAACAGTACAGTTTAGTTTCAGTTGAGCCTTTTAAATGACGTCTAATTGGCTCTGATATGTTTAAAATCAAGTGATTATTGATTAGTTTGATCCAGGCTCATATAAATGAACCTCCTCATTAGTAAAACTGACATGACTGTATTTAGCTGCTAAGGTATGTAATAACACCGTGTTAACAGGCCACACCTTATTATCATCGATTTAAATAACATTTTGCTAATTCAGTAAATTGCACTTTAACAAAAACTAAAATAAAATAGATTAAAAGTGTCACGCCCCCTTGAGGCTGATTCCTCAGTTTCCGAGAATCCAACTGCAACCTGCAGCCAAGCCACACCCATGTATACTGAAGCCACATCCACGTTAGAACAAGCCACGCCCTCTGAGACGGGTTAAGGGAGGGAAAAGTGCTTATAATAGATCTGATGATTACAAAATGCAGTAAAATGTGTTAGTTTTTGGGCAGTTATTATGAAAATGAAATGATGTGTTGTTACAAACGCAGTTTAAATCGTTTCCTCGTGTTTGGACCAGATCCGGTTTTGTGTTTTCTCTGTGGTGTTAATGTTGTTCTGCTTGTTGTCATGTAGAGCCTGTGGACAGACAAAGACCTGAATACATTACACACACACACAGATACACACACACTTGTATACACTCACACAAACACTTCAACTCTCTCCCTCACTCACACACACACAAAAACTACTTCACCTTTACACACATCTTTCTGTTTGTGCATAAAAGCATGTTATTACTGCTCTCTCTCTCTATCACACACACACACACACACTACTTCAGCCACCCACACACAGCAGTCAGCTTTAATTGTCTCTTCAGTATCGGTGCTGATTAGCCAATCAGGTCCCGGCCTAATGAATTGTTATGAAGAGCCAATTAACAGTCAATCAGCCGGCCGGCCAATCAGAGGCTGTGCTGTCCAGCGGCTGTGAGGTTTTGTTGTTTGTTGCTGGACGTTCTCCAGACCGGCCGGCTCTGCAACATGAAGCTCAGGACCTGCGGGGGAAAAAAAATCCAGTTTCGGCTGGTTTGCAGCCTGTAAAGTTTGCGAGAGGAGTGAGAGGAAAAAATGACCAAAAAAGAAGAAATCCACTCAAAAATGAAAGATGGGCCTTAGCAGGATGAAGGTGATGAGTCAGTATAAGTTTGATAGATTGATGTACTTTATTGATCCCAAACTGGGAAATTCTTAAAAGCAGTAGTAGTAGTAGTGGTTGCAGAAGTAGTAGTAGTAGTAGTGGTAGTAGTGGTAGTGGTAGTAGTAGTAGTAGTAGTAGTAGTAGTAGTAGGGGAGACTGGGGTAAGTTGAGCCAAAGGGTAAGTTGAGCCACCCCCTGTTGCTAGGAAACGGTAAAAAATATTGATCATGTGACCAAATATTTAAGAGGAAGGCATCATTTCATGGAGTCTGTGAAGGTAAGAACCACATGGGTAAAGTGTTTAGACATTTATTTCCAAAAAAACCATTTTTTACTCTTGAAAGTAAATTTAGTCTATCATCAGTTTCCTGAGAATTGTGTTAAGACCAAAACAGATCATTTTAAATTTGTTTTATACATCAGTTGTGGTATCTATGAGCTACAACATGAGGTCATAAACCTAGCATAAAAGTGCACCATTTTAGCTGTGGGGACTAAAAAAGTCAAAATGGTAGCTCTGGGGTAAGTTGAGCCATTTGGCCAGGGGCAAGTTGAGCCGGTAGGGGTAAGTTGAGCCACCGGCTCCAGCGTCCTTGCGGCGCGCTCGGGGCCAAGGCCGGGTGGTCCGGGGGCATGGGGGAGTGCTGGAGGCCACAACTGTTGCCGCGGAGCCGAGGGCGAGGCATGGGCGCGCCACAGGATCCCGGAAAAAAGACTCGCGGACGCTCAGGCCGTTTTGACCACTTAAGCCTTTACGAGGGTTAAATATTAAATCTCTAAAACTCCCCAAACCTCACAGAGTTGGTGGTACAGCAAGAGGTCTGAGCAATTTGTGTTCCCCTGCAACCTCGTCAGGTGGAATATTGAGTGAAAGCCAGTGGTGGAGATATGTGGTGGCCAATGGTGGCCACCACAGATGTGTTACATTCATATGTTCATAAGTGACCTTACTGTCAGCAAGGACACCAAGAAACTAGTGTTCTAGTGTTTTCTTTCCAAAAACACAGCTGTTAATGTTCTCTTCCCAAGCACAGTTTAAGGCATGTTAAAACAGCTGTTTATAGTACCTGTTGGATTGTGTTTAATAAATAAAAATACACATGAATGTGAAGAAGTGACTGTTATTTAGGGAGGGAGAAGGTGAGGGAGGGGTGGGACGGAGGTGGGGAGGAAGGTGGGGGGTGAGTAGGGATACGGCTCAACTTACCCCGCTCCTATGCTCAACTTACCCCATACACGGGGTAAGTTGTGCCACGAGACCACTTTTTTTGGACATGCTATATTATGGAAACAGTTATGTTTACACTCATTCTGTTTGTTTGAAGAGATGCACAACATCCTTAAATATATGCAGATATATTAGTTAGCGACAAAACTATGATTGCCTTGATGTAGTGATCCTAAATATGAAAAATGGCTCATCTTACCCCAGTCTCCCCTAGTAGCAGTAGTAGCGATAGTAGCAGTAGTAGTAGTAGCAGTAGTAGTAATAGTAGTAGTAGTAGTGGTAGTAGTAGTAGTAGTAGTAGTAGTAGTAGTGGTTGTAGCAGTAGTAGCAGTAGTAGTAGGCTAGTAGCAATAATAGTAGTAGTAGTAGTAGTGGTAGTAGTAGTAGTATTAGTAGCAGTAGTAGTAGTAGTAGCGGTTGTAGTTGTAGTAGTGCCAGTGCTAGTAGTAGTTGTTGTAATGGTAGTAGTGGTAGTAATAGTAGTAGTACTAGTAGTAGTCGTAGTAGTAGTAGTAGTAGTAGTGGTAGTAGTAGTCGTATTAGTAGCAGTAGTAGTAGTAGTAGTAGTAGTAGTAGTAGTAGTAGTAGTAGTGGTAGTAGTAGGAGTAGTGGTAGTAGCAGTAGTTGGCTAGTAGTAGTAATAGCAGTAGTAGTAGTAGTAGCGGTAGTAGCAGTAGTAGTAGTAGTAGCAGCAGTAGAGCAGTAGTCGTAGTGGTAGTAGCAGTAGTAGTAATAGTAGTAGTAGTAGTAGTAGCAGTAGTAGCAGCAGCAGCAGTAGTAATAGTAGTAGTAGTAGCAGCAGCAGCAGTAGCAGTAGTAGTAGTAGTAGTAGTAGCAGCAGTAGCATTAGCAGTATTACTAGTAGTAGCAGTAGTTATAGCAGTAGCATCAACAGTGGTAGTAGTAGTAGTAGTAGTAGTAGTAGAAGTTGTAGTAGTAGTAGTAGTAGTAGTAGTAATAGTAATAGCAGTTGTAGTTGTAGTAGTACTAGTAGTAGTAGCAGTAGAGTGGAATAAATTATGAAGCTTCTACAGACCAGCTGAGCATGCTTAGGTCAAGAACTGAGTTGGCTGCTAAGGAGTTTAATAGGCTGAGGTACGAAAGAGACTTTTGCTCTGTTTTTTGTAAACAGAGGAGGGCGGTAAACATGAAGGTAAGAGGGTGCCTTTGGTCACCAGTAATGTTGCTTGCCTTATTCAGCATCCTCTGTCTATAGATGCATTTCCAAGCTTGGCAAAGGACTGCCCAACAGTTTGCTGCACAGTGATACGATTTGTCTGACTCTCTTTTTTGGTGCCTCCGTGGCATTGCCAAACCAGCAGATGACAGCAGCAGAGAGCATACTTTCGATAAAAGAACAATAAAACATTAGGAGCACACTGCTACTGACATGAACGGTCAACAGTTTCTTAAGGTGGAACATTCTCTGTTGAGACTTGGTGCAAATTCAATCAGTCCACATGTCCCACTTAACCCTCCTGTTATGTTCACATTTTTGAACATCTTTTATGTTTGTGGTCAATTTGACCCCTGCAGTTTAAACTTCCACAAAATTATTATAACTAAAATTGTTATCAAAGTTTATGTGTCAAGTACTTTATGTTTCTTCGTTGATTACCTAAATAGCCCTTTGAATAAAACATAACTCCCTCCCACCCCCACTTATACATCCAGTATTCGTGTTATGCGACAATTGAAAAATATGCAAATCACTATAAAATCTCACTGATTGATCTAAAATTGGAAAAAATTTTAATTTTTGGTGTTTTAATGGCTTTATATTATTTCTAAGTACAGATTTTTGTTATCTATAACCAATGCGTTACAAAGTGTGTACAGGACATTGAAAACATATCATCATGTGAATTTCATCTTTACCCAGTAGTGCCCATTACATTAGGAACATTCATTAAATATGAAGCAAAAAAAATGATGTTAATCATTTATTTAGAGACGTTAAACATTGGCTGGGGTCAAATTGACCCCAAACATAATAGGAGGGTTAAGCTTATTATCAAGCACAACACCAAGATATTTATACTCAGTAACCTGTTGTATTGGCTTTCCATTTATCAAAGTGACAGAGTTAGGGGATACCTCTTTTCTCAAATCGATACACGTTTCCCTTGTTTTTGATGGGTTCAGGAGAAGGTTTGACTTTTCACACTTTGAGAGGGGAACGTCTTATCGTGAATTATGTTTGTTTGTAATGCATCATAAGAACGTTTGGCATTCCTTAGTTTCAAATCTGCACTGGCAGGTTGTGTTGCCTTTTTTGACTGTTGTTTTATTGCTTTATGAGAGTTAATGAATCGTTCAGCTCCACTTATTTTACCTCATGAAAACCATTTGAAGTCTTTAATAGTAACGGCTTTCAAATCATGAATGCACGCCCCCTCAGTCATTTCATTCAATACTGCTCTTGAAACAGTATTTTGGCAGCAGAGTTTTAACACTGGAGGCTGTGGCTCTTCCATTAAATGAGCCTGCTGACCACACCTGAGCGTGTCAGTCACCTCACTGACTGTCTCAGTGTTACCCCTAACAGCAGGCAGGTAGCAGCCTTCCAGGTAAATAAGCAGCAGCCATGAGAAGCCCACAGCATCTCCAGATCCCGTACAGAAGTTTCCACCTCATCACTCATAAATGGAAATAGTTCATTAATCATAAATAAATACAACAGGTCATCATTCATAAATGTAAGGGACCAGTCAAAATACCAGCAGCTGTAGTGCAGCAGGTTTAAATATACAGGTAAATACATATCATTCCAAATTAGAAAAACAGAAAAATAGAAGAATATATTAAAGACAAGCCATAAAGTGATTTATAGAGAACATTAAAAGGTTCACGTTTTATTCAGGCTCAAAGCTTTTTTCAGCTGTGATGTATTGTGATGCAGACACCGGGCCAGTGTGAGCTGTAATGTAAAGGTCTGACCACTAGAGGGAGACAAAACCCAACTGTTACCACACAGCACTGACCCAAACTCATCAACACACAACACTCTCTCTCTCTCTCTCTCTCTCACACACACAAACACACACACACACACACACACACACACACTTAGTTATGCTTGTTCATTAAATCACATTCCTCATGTTTCTGCCCTCCACTCATCACCATGGTAACCGTATTCAGGTGCAGGTGTGTTGGGAGCCGTCAGCACTGCGTCGGTCGTCGAGAGCTTTCCAGAAACTAAACAACAGACCAGAGCAGCCCCGTCTGACCTGCAGCCTCACAGCGCAGGAGCACACTGCAGTGGGAAACATTGATTATTTTCTATTTATTTTATTTTTTCTGTCTGTGGCTCCACATGTGCTGCCCCCTGCTGGCCATGTCTCAGGCTTGCAGCTGATCACCTCAGCAGATTCTACTCTGACATGGGATTCAGGAACAAGGAGATCCTGCTGATTTGAGCCCAGAATCACCAGATTGTTTTCTTCTGAATCAGCCCAAGTCACAGCAGCGTCTCTTCAGAGTCCAGATGCTGAGGAGGAGATTGGGATTCTGGACTCAAACCAGCAGGATTTCCTCCTAACTGGATCCCACAGGAGGAGAACAAACTTATTTTCAGTTTTTTTTTCTCATAAATTTACAATTTTAAGAATCAGAATCAAAAAAATTTTTTTTTTTCTTGTAAATTTGTGACTTTATAATCTCAACCCCCAGCTGCAGCAGCTCTCAAGTGCCTCCTTAGGGCATTTTGATGAATTCTGTTTTTGTTCTCAGACCCCAAGTGGCCAACAAGAACAAAACTATCTCACTAATCATACGCTGATCGTTTGGTGGGAGGATGAAGGAAAAGTCCTGCCGTAATGTACCGACCGCACCTCATACCCAGACGTGGAGCAGACCCGCCGCTCCACCGCAGGAAAACCTGTCAGCGTCACGTTTCACGACACGCTGGAGCCTCTGAACATCTGGGCTTGTTGGCTAACATTAGCTGAAGGACTTGGTTAAGGTGAGGTTAGGGTTAAGGTTAGGAAACATTAGCTAACAAACTGGTTTTGCTTGGACTTGGATTTGAACTCGAGTCGCTCACAGGAAAGTCTGGACTCTGCCGCCCCCTGCAGGTTTCAAAGCGTGACGCTGACATGCCTCCTGTGCTGGAGCAGCAGGGCTATGCTGTGCCGTCACGCTGGGCTGAACACGCTGTCCTTTACACATTCTGTTTTCAGAGTTTGTTTAGAGGAATCTGTAATGTCAGTCAGAGTCAGTGTGTTTCATGTGATTGGCTGTCGGCGCCGTCACTTCCTGTTTCCGCTCCAGCTGCTGTAACTTCCAGGGAAACAGGAGAAACCAGACGATCCATCAGAACCGAGCCAGTCTGTTGTTCTTCATGGTTTGTATGGAGCTGCATGAGTTGCTGCTGTTTGTGCATTTCAGGAGCAGCTTCTGCATCACAGCATGCAGCTGTGAACCCTACGTTAACGTCACCCGAGCTGACCTTCCTGCCAGCTGTTTGCTTAGGATGAAATGACACAACATGAGAAAAGCTTTAATACATAATTTGGCCTCTGTTTCTTTGGTTCCTCTGCCTGAGTCACGCAGCTGTTTGACAGTGAAGACAATAACTCCCATGATCCCACTGTGTAACTGTGTAAACTGAGCTGGAAATACACCCTGCTGCCTGGCTGAATGAAATATACTCTATTATTCATGATTTAATACAAAACAGAATTAGCACAGCGCGTACTGAACGCAGTGCAGCAAAATGTAAACGTCATAGCTTCACATTAAAATGAACACACATCAATACAAGAGATACAGAGCTGAAGGCAGACGTGCAGCTTGTGAACAGGCAAGGCAGGCAACTGCCTGGGGCCCCGAGCCGATAGGGCCTCCCCGAGACTCGGGGCCTGAGGGCTCTTTTCACCGAAATGTAGTGACCGCACCCCCCTCCCCCTTAAACAACAACGGGCGATTTGCAAAGACATCTCAGTAGGAAACCTCCCGAAAGGGGCCCCACGTCAGTCCCATGATCCCACCTCACGTTAACCTGTGTGATGCTAAGTTATCGTTCTGCAAGTTGGAGAGGAAGCTGAAGGAAAATGAAGAGGAATTATCCATCTGGTAGTGAGAAGAGGAAGAAAAAACAGGATGAAGAAAAAAGAAGGACAGTGGTAAGTGGAGCAGATAATGATATAAGCATCACATTGACAGTAAATGACTGCTGTTATTGAACTGTTACTTTGTCTAACTAACTAACGGGGAGGCAGCTAACATTAGCGCCAGAACGCTAGCTGACGCTAACGCTAGCTTACGCGAATGTGGCGCCCTGGACATTTCATTGGTATCATTGATGTTATTAACTGGGCCACCCCCTTAATTTTTCTGGTTATTCCTGTTGCTTGTGTAGACTCACCTGATTTCAGACTGGACTGGAGTAGTTGCTGCTTTTCGCCAACAGATGGCATGGCAGTAACGACCAGGTAGCATAACGGTTGCTGTTTGCCCTGTTGTCATGGCGACCGCTGTAGTTCAGAGGAAGTCCGGTCAAAGTCGCTCCATTTTAACCGTATCTCCTTATATTACTGTATTAGTGTTTTATCTGTTTGTGTGTTTACAGCTGAGTTAAATATGTTTCCACAAGCATCCATATGTTTAAATATTTTCTGTTTAGTTGCGGTTGTGTTCGTTGATGTTTACACTCGTTAAATGTGAAGATGTGAGAGGTTAGGTTGCAGTGGCTCTAATTCAGTAGAGCGCAGTGTGCGAAGGTCTTTGGATGTGGAGGACAGTGTCAGCATTTGCACCAGCCAAGGTCCTTAAGCAGCATTTAGCCAAGATGTTTGCACTAGCCAAGGCAGAATTTGAACCAGTGCTTAAAAAGTGCTGATCAGCACTAGCATTATAATGTGGGTTATTACAATATAACAACCTTGTTGTTATTTAGTTATTTTTTAATTTATTATTATTATTATTATTCCTTACATTTCTATTTTCACATACTTCATATTTTCAAAATTACAAGGTTTTTCACGTTATTTAATTCTAATATGTAACGTATGGTATGTGGACATTTGGAATAAAAAAAAAAAAAAAGTTTTGATTTCATACATTTTTCGTTGGTGTCAGATTATTTATAACATAATGGTGATGAACACTAGATGGAAGGGCCCCCCGGGGATTTTTGCTTAGGGCCCCAACAGACTCTAGAATTGCCTCTGGTTGAAGGAGTGATATTGTGATCCTTCTTTCTCTCTTCCTTCCTCTGTCGCTCCTCCTCAGTCTGATAATTACTTCTATTTCCATCCCTGTCATTAATCTTAATGGCCGTGTTCAGGGAGACAGGACGCGGCTGCTGGCTCACGGATGATGCACGACTGTTTGAACGGATCCGTCCAATCATCCGTCTGTGCTCACGCAGAGCCCCGCCCACTGCCTTCACACACACCTTGTTCACTAGGGGATTCATTCACTCACCCACTAGCTGTGTGTCTCGGTTACATTTTCATGTGGCTCAGTTTTTTTTTGTTTTTTTTTAACCAGGTTGAGCTGTGGTGTGTGTGTGTGTGTGTGTGTGTGTGTGTGTGTGTTGGCTTTGGCCAGCCAATCAGGGCACACGCTGGCTTTTCAAACACAAGCCGTCACTCAACACAACAAAAAACAGCAAGCTCAACCTTTTTGAAGTCAAACTGACAAAGCTCCCTGCTCAAATCAGATTTCTAAGACAGACTGTCCGCTCTGTTGGTCTGCAGCCGTAACTTTTCCCTCTCGCACGTTAAACACAGGATTTGAGGTTTAAATGTTTACTGTGTGGAATAGAAATTTCTTATGACATAGATTTTAATTTTGCCAGTAATTTTGTTTGTATTTAATTGCTGTTTGGTGTATATATTTGTGATTTTTTCAGCTTTTTACTCTGTTATTTTCTACTTAACATTAAAAGCCCATCAGCGGGGGAGCAGGTGAGCCTGGGCAGGTGTCAGAGCCCCCAGGTGAGGGCGTGGCGGTCACATGAACACCTGGAAATATTCATGTGCAGAGACACACTGATCACACTGACACACTGCCATCCTGCTGACGTTTGGACCGCTGCGCCTGAGGCTTGTCACTTAGAAATCATTCGTTAGCACTGTAAGTTTCCTTTGATTGGGATTTTCTTTCATGGTGAATATTTTGTTTCCGAACCTGGGCTTGAATCCCCCGGGTCCTGAAATGATTGTCACTGACTGATTAAGTTCATTTTGTCTTCTATTGCGATATACAAGTGTTTTCTTCTATTCAGACAAATGAAGAGAATGAGCAGTTCATACCTGCTTGACAGTTTCGACAGTGGCTCCAGTCTTCCTCAGAAGCGTCATCCGACGTATTGCTGACGTGTCATTTATCAGCTGATCGGCCTGGTTTGTTGGTTTCCAACAAACCAACAAATTCAAATGTTGGATAAAAGAGGCTATAGGGATCAGGAAGCGGGCAAACGTCACCATCAACCGGGACGAGGGGGCATGCACCCTCTCGCACACCTGGGATTCAGTGCTCCAAAGACCACCTAGGGAGAGGGGGACGTCACACCAAAATAGTATCGATCTCTTAAAAAAGCAAACAATTCTTGCAAAACCTTTCAGACTCTTTTATAAATGGGTTTTTGTGTCAGTTTTTCAACACATACACAAACACACACACACACACATACATATACACACACACACACATATGTATCCAAATGTGTAAAGTGTGGATGTGTGTTGTGAACATAACACACTATCATTGCAAATGTAGAGATTTTTTCTTTTTCCAAACTGTGCCACTGCAACTCAAACACACAACAAAATCACATTTGAAGAAAACAAAAAACACTTGTATTGGAAAAGAGACCAAAAAAAAAAAAAAAAAAACCCTAACCCTCCTCCTCCTCCTCTTCCTCTCTGGCCAGCTGTTTCCCTGCTGTTTCCCTGCACCTTAGCTTTGATTCGTCAGTGAACTCATCATTTATGTAAAAGTGTTTTCTCACGTCTGAATGTGGAGAGACACTTAGAGAGAGCAGTGTTTTGCACAAAGTGAGTGAACGTCTGCAGGTGTGAAGGAAAAAACTGCAGCTAACTAACCGTCAGCTGTCCGTCCATCATCATCATCATCATCATCATCAACGTCATCATCAGAGACACAACACAGAGACTGTTGGCCGTCCCCATGATGAGTAATGTGTAGAGACAATGATAATCTGTGTTTTTCTAGTTACAGTGGGGATTAAACCTGTGACCCAGGTGATCAGATCAGATCTGTGCGTCTGCTCGTCTCCAGCCTGTCTGTCATCGCTGCAAAGCACATTTTGAAGTTTGAGCGTAGAAATCTGTCTGGAATCTCATCTGAGACGACGTCCGTCCAATGTTTCATGTGTTTCTGTTGCCCAGACGTTCTAAAATCAGTCTGGACGGGACAGATGCTGGCCTGGGAGACGCTTTATCGAGCTTTTAGAGCTGTCAGGTTTCAGTGTTGCTCTGGAGATCATTCAGTCTCGCTGCAGCGACACCACCGCTGTCCTGACCTCTGCTCTGCCCCCTCATCAGGTGACCTCCTGCAGCCAATCACTGCCAGGCATCCACAGCCCCATCCAATCAGGAACAGCCGCACTTTGGGGAGGAGTGTCCATGTGTCCACCAATCACACCACAGCCCGGGACCCCAAGAACTGGTAACACACACACACACACACACACACACACACACACAGTCGTGTTTCCATCACTTCAGAGGACATTACATTGACTTCCATTCATTTCCCAGAGATTTACCCTCACCTTCATCACATACACACAGCTTCTGAGGCCACGCCCCCTCCATGAGGCCACACCCCCCGCATGAGGCCACACTCCCTGCATGCACTGTGCATTCCTCCATCAAATGTCTAAGGGCCAATCCCATTTCTTATTTTCACCCCTACCCCTCTTTTTCGAGTGCCACTTGCCCCTTGCAACAAAGTTACAAGGGGTAGAGGTTGAAATACTCCCCTATGAAATGGGACAACCCTTCATCCCCGGAAACGTCATCATTAGTCATCAGTAACGTTGTAAACAGACGCGCCGATTTTTTTTTTTTTTTTTTGCCGGGAAATCTCAATCTCAAAATGACGTCTTCAGCTGTGGTAATCTCTCTTGCGTGGGCTATTGGCATCTTTTTGCGGTTGTCAATAGCGAATCGGAAGAATGTAAGGAGATGTCTCCGCTGCGCGTTGTGCCGCCGATAAGAACGCCCCTCAGCCGTTGTAAAATCACTGTAACCCACGGCTTCTCGGGGCTTATTGTTTAATTCGACGCCTGGGAGCGCCGGTGAATCAGCTTGAGGTATGAATGATAGACCATAAACAAGTTTTGTTGTAGTTAGCCCAACGTTAGCCACACAACATGCTAGCCAGCCGGTGTAGTGGTGTAATGTCAAACAAACAATCGCTGTCTTTATTGATTTTTGTGTTAATAGTGTGAGAAGTGTGGGAGATTTCTCGTAGCACTTGCTTTGGAGTGTGCCTCTGAAAAAACTCCGTTTGGAGGGCTATATAGCCCTAGCACTCCACCCTCCCCCTCCGCCTCAACAGCAATTGGGACATCCCTACCCCTATGCGTGAACGCGCAAAACGGAGGGATAGGGGCAAATGGTAGGGTTAAGGGGTGAATTGGGATTGGCCCTAACAATCAGCCTTATATTAAAAGCCTAATTACACAAAAAATTCAGGACACTTGTAAATGTGTTGCCTGTCAGCGTTCGGTGAGGAAAACGAAATCATAGGTTCATTCTCAAACTTAGTCCAAAAGATTTGCATTCAATAAACAGGTTTATTCGATCAATGGGAACAGCATGCACTTAATTAAATTCCCAGGGTCTCTTGGAATGTCCATAATGTCCTTAAAAAAACCTTAAATATTCGTGTCCAATTCAAAAATCCTTTATATCAGTGCCCAGTCAAAAATCCCTTTCAAAATGCAAAAATATAACTCAAAAACAGCACTGCATTGCAAAATCTCCGGGGGACGGAGGAGTGGATGGAAGTCCCAACAGATGCTGTAGAACGCAGCTTTAGCTCTTGATCGGAGGAGGTCAGCGCAGGGGAACCCTTCCCTTGGACTTGGCTTTTCCTCTCAAACTAAGAGTCATCCTACTAATTTAACACATTTTAAACCACATGTCCTCTCACTGCTCCCTGGCTTTTCCTCTCTGCTCCCTCTTTTCCTTTCTCTCCACGCCCCCAAACATTCCTTCAATTTCAAACTTCCTTCTCTTTGTTCTTCCAGCCCCGCCCACACAGAAAACTACCAGTAAACACGTGCATGACCATATCGACCCGTTTACAGCCTACGTCATCGAAAAGCTGCGCACGCAGTTTGGTAATGGAAGTACTACTATTTTGCCCCGGGCCGGACAAGTTAACAGCGTTCAATAATACAGTCAGCAGCATCAAAATGTCATGTTGTTGTGTGTACAGTTGTCAAAATCGGTATTCTAAAGGCGGACTGAGGTTCTATAGGATACCTACCGGATCGCGACCATTTCAAAGCAACCGAAGGCAGCTGTGGCTTCAAGCCAGCCTCAAGTCAAATACCAGCAGAGGAAAAGTACTTCTACTTCTACTGCAGTCAGATACCAGCAGAGGACCAGTACTTCTACTTCTACTGCATTCAGATACCAGCAGAGGAACAGTACTTATACTTCTACTGCAGTCAGATACCAGCAGAGGAACAGTACTATTTTTAATCTGATGAATGCCAAAATGTCCGTCTAATAAATAAAGTTTATTTTTGTCCTGCTGTTTGAAGCTGTATGATAAAGGGTTATTATGCAAACCTGACAGTAAAGCTGTTATTATTCCAAACAGAAGGATTTCTTTTGAAAGCAGCTGGAAGTTTTCATGCTCCTGCCTGCCAGCCCCCAGACGACTAATAATACATCAGTGCGATGGCTGCTGTGATGGGCTGTCGCAGTGTGTGTGTGTGTGTGGGTGGATGGTTTTAACTAGATTAAAACCATATGAAATGACCTGTAGTTTAATGAATTAATGATTTTTTAAATGTAATTTTCATGTCATACCATCTGTCCCAGATTGGATTACACAACACGGAATTACACACACACATACTGCACACACACACACACACATATCCAGGTGTCTTAGCAATAAAATACAAACTGATATTAAAATACCTTCATTATAACCATTTAAACTACATTTATTTTCTAACAGTGACCGTGCTGATCTGCATTCACAAACGAGTGTGTTGCTCCTGAGGTGTGTGTCACTCCCGAGGTGTGTGTCGCTCCCGAGGTGTGTGTCACTCCCGAGGTGTGTGTGTAATTCAGTGTGTCCGTGTAACGTTTTTGTGTTGCCGAGGTGTCACAACGACATGTTCCACCCATCAGGTTTAGGTTAAGGTTAAAGTTGGGATTAGTATTAAGTTTAGGTTAGGGTCAGGTTAAGGTCAAAGTTAAGGTTAGGATTAAGGTTGGGAAATTTAGTTTGCGACGTTAGCTAACATTAGCAAACATGCTAACAACAAACTCAGTTTTCCCTGGCTGTGGATTTGGGTTAGGGTTAGGGTGACTCGTGTCTCTGACGGGACGGTCCGTGTGCTTGACCCGTCCTCCTTCCTCCTCATCCAGACTCTCTGTTTGTCACACCTCAGCGACACTGAACACGATGCGGCATGCCGGCGGTCCTGCAGCGGACCTGCGGCTCTGCTCCATGCCTCGCCCCCACTCTGCGCTGCTCGCTCTGGTTTCTCTACGCTTCTGACAAATGGCAGTAAAATTAGGACTGACTTTTATTTTGAAGACGTCGATTTCCTCACAGCCTCACAGAATTCGCTGTGAGCAGCATATTACATGATGCCAATAATCGATTCCACAATCTACACAAACACACTCATTTTGTCTGCTGACATTAGCAAGTTCAGCTGATTGATTAAAATTATAATAATAGCATTGAATAAACAAATAAATAAATAATAAATACATAATTCAATAAATAATCATAAATAATAAAATAAATAAACAAATAATAGTAATGAATGAATAAATAAACAAAACAAAATAAAATAAAATTAATATATTAGGAATAAAGTAATTAATAAATAGATATGGTATATATAATTCAATACACAATCAAATAATTAATAAAAATATTTTGAAAAATATAAAGTTAGTAATACTTTAATAAATAAATATATAAAGTAATAAATACTACTAATCATAAATAAATAATAAATAATAAGTAATAAATGTCAAATTCAAAATGATTAAATAATTAAATGAATAAATTAATGAATAATAGCAACAAATGAATGAATGAATGAATCTATAGCTGCTGTAGAAGTTTATTAAAGGTTAACTCAGGTTATTAAAGGTTAACAGAAGTTAATTCAAGGTTAATTGTAGATATTAGTTACTATTGCTATGATGACCTTTTTTTTTTATGATAATGACATTTGATGAACACACACACACTCACACACACACGGCCCTAGGAGGGCTGAGGCTGCTGGCTGCGCTGACAGGAGCTGCTGGGTTGGATGCTGTTGGCGTCTCTGTTGATACAAATGGGTGCAGCTCAGCCTCCTGGTGGAGACAAACAGGATCTGTGGGAATCTCTCGCAGCCTCAGACGGCTTCCATCTGCCATCCTGATTTGCATATTTGTGTCAACACGAGCAGCAAACACAGTGTGGGGTAATCCACCAGAAACCCAGCGCATTAAAAATCACAGTTATCAGCTGTGTTCACTCTAACAATCAGCTGCAAAGTTAGGAAATATCTGTTCTAGTTCCTTTATTGATCATTTTGACCCTTTGAAACCCTGAGCAAATCCACCTGATCTCTTTGGAAAACATGGGATAAAAAGGTGATTAGCAAACCAGCCAAAAATACCTTTAGTAAACTTCTGCAGGAGGATTTTTAGGGAATCCTGAGGAAACGGCAGGAGTGGTTCGTGAGGTGACAAACAGCCAAGAAGCCAAAAAACATCATTCATTCATTGTCTTCCCTTCACATTTTGCAAAAGTTCAAACGTTGGATAAGATGTTCAAAACGGTGCCAAGAACTGATGAACAGCGACTTTGTTTCTTTACTGGGTGCACCAGGAAATTTAGTGGGACGCTTCGTAAATTGCTTCTGGTGCAGGAGCGCAGGAATGTCCCCACAGATATAAACGGATTTAAATGTTTTGCTATAATCCAGAGAGCTTTACCTGGTGGATTATAGGCTTGAAGAGCGTTGTGTGAACTCCACCAGGCGAGGGCTTGAATGCTGTGGACGTTCATTTATGCAAAACTTCTGCTAGCCACCTGTAAAGAATTTGTTAACTTCGATGACGGTGCTGTTTTGTGTCTTGTGCTGATTCTTTGTGCTTGGTGACATTTTGCTGTTTGTCTGCTTGTGATTTCAAACCTTTTTCATGTTCTGGACCTCCAAGTCCAAGTTCATTGAGCCAGCGACCCCCATCGGAAACAATTTTACCTCAGAAGGTCCAGAAAAGAAAAGATATTTTTGTTTGTATAAAGCGTTACATTATTTCGATGGCAATCTTGAACACAGACGAAAATTCAAAGAGGGGAGATTATAACATTTTTGTATGGCGATCATTTCTAACGACTTGAAAAAAAAAAAAAAAAACGTTAAACCCTTTAACCCCATTAAGAAATGACAGGAAAAGTACATATCTAATGATTAAGATGCTATGTCTAAAGGTCAGATCAGATTGAATCAGATTTCTTCTTGCTCATCATTTTGCTGAGGAGGCTCCTGGAAGACCCTCAAGGACCAGCTGGACTAGTCAGATCTAGATGTTCTCTGTTGTTTTGAGACATGTTTGGGATGAATGGCTTTCCTGTTGAAATACAACTTGAATTTGGTCGGGTGTTGCTGCTGCTGGCACTTTTTCAAAGACGGAGGCTTCAGCTCTTCAAGGCACATCTTAAAATCTCTTGGGCGGATTTCTGAACAATATGGAAAGCTCATTCATGCTCCTCAGACAGTGAACCCTGTCATCTTTGGTGGCCTCATGATGTTTCCCCTAGCGCCACCCTCAGGCCCAAACGTACAAACCCCATTCCCCATCTATTTGGATTCTGCATGTGGACTTGATTGGTCTGTTAGAATGGACCGGGTTATTAGACTGGACTGGACTGGAATGGTTTGAGTTGAATTTGAAGGACGATTAGGCCATGTTCAGACCGCAGGCCAATCAGATTTGTTTCTCAGATCAAATATTTAAGACAGACGGTCTGTTATTAGCATTTGATCAGACTGGATTTGTGTGTCACCAGCCAATCTGCACGGGCTGCTGTGGTAATAAATTAGGTGTGAGTACCTATACATGCTGATGATGCTGCTTTTCCTTTGAATGCTGCTCTGATGCTCCGCCCTCACTCTGGATTTGACGTTGTCGTTCTGTGTCTCATTTTGAGTGATGCAAAAGACAGTTTGAAATCTGATTTGAGCATTCAGAGCGTCGCATCTGTAGAAATCTGCCTGGAATCACATTTAAAATCACCTCCTTCCAACCTTAAGTATGTTTTTTTGGCCATCCAGACTTTCTAAAATCAATCTGATTCCAATGTGGACGTGACAGAAAATGGATTTGGGTTGGCAGTCTGAACGAGGCCTTGGACTGGTTTGGGGGTTTGACTGCACTGGACTGGAATGTGCTGGTCCACAATAAGCTGGTGCATCTTTTTATTCCACTGGCCTGGTGTTTCCATGTGGATCGGGAAACTGGAGCTTTCTGGAAATGATGATCATGTGCTCTTGCGAGTGTTGGCTGTGTTGTATATCGGACAACTTTCGGGTGTTTCAAAACTAAAACTGTGTGAAAAACAACCGCAGCGTGGTGTGGATGGAGGGGCAAAGTGTTTGTGGATTTACCTGGATTATAGATTATTCCTGCAGACTGGATTATTAGAGTGGAGTGGAGTGGAAATTTTGTGGCTTTTATCAACTTCAGTGCAGCATCAGTCCTCTGCAGCTGCGACACACGCACACACAGCACAGCGACTCTCCATCACACACAGAAATACTCTCGCACAGCTTCATACACACACACACACACACACACACACATACACACACCGCTCTCTCCCTCTGCCCCTCTCAGTCGCACAGAGCGAGCGAGTGAGCGAGCGAGCAAGGGAGAGGTGGACGCGAACGAAGACGCCCGTTTCCTGTTTGCATCTGAATTCCATCACTCTTAGCAACCGTTATTGAGTTTCCACGGTAACGCTCTCTGGGATGCTCTCTCTCTCTCTCTTTGCCTCTCTTTTGTTCCCCTCTATCACTCTCCTGTGTCTCCTCTCTGTGTTTCATTTCTGTTCCTCCTGTTTTTTTTTTTCTCTCTCTCTGCCTGTACATCAGCTGCTCTCTCTCTCTCTCTCTCTCTCTCTCTCCATCCATCCGTCCTGCCTGCACCGCTGGTCGCCTTCCTCTTTGTGTTGCTACGGAGACACTTTGGATTCAGCTGGATCGTTTCACAGCGGCAGCAGAAAACTGTCCAACTAGTTAACCACTGAGCAGTCAGCTGACCTGTAAACTGTCTGACTGAGACCCTCTCACTGCTCTCTCACCGTCCTAAACTTTAACAAAGTGTAGTTTGTCCTGGGACTTCTAACCCCCTGCTGGTCTCCTGATGGCCCACGGATCGGGCGGACTGGGAAGCTGATCTGTGCAGGGATCACAGAGCGACCGGAGGAGGCGGCCGGAGCTGCTGGACCGACGCTGACATCACTTCGGATCAGTCAGGCTGACAGGCGCACCGCAGGAAGTTGGATCCCGATGGAAGTTGCATCAAAGACGCAGGGATCATTAACGTGGTGATCAATGGGTTGACAGCGCTCCTTCCTCCCTCCTCCCTGTCCGTCAACATCTGTCCGAGAGCTGTGGACGCTGTGCACCTTCACCCGGATGAGCTGCGGCGTTCTGCGCTCTACTGAAGAAACAGTCGAAGCAGTGTGGGGGGGTGGGAGTTCTGGACTGTTTCCCAGCGTGACCCAGAGCCGGCGTGGGAGAGGAAACTCTCTCTGGACTAAATCCTTTCAGCTGCACAGCCCCCGCCCCCCCGCCGCCCGGCCCCCCCCAGCATGAACGAGGAGGCGCAAGCTGAGGAGGCGCAGGGAGTCGTGGACGGGCTGGACCAGGGCTCAGCAGAGCAGAACCATAACGACCAGGTCTGGATCCGACTCCGAGGAATGTGAGTACCGGCAGCGAGGACCTGTATCGATAATGACGACGTTATCACAAATGTATTGATAAGTGATTGTTTATTTTGAGCCATTTCACATTGATAGATTTGAATTATTTTATACTGGAATGCTGAAGATGTGATATGTGCAGTTGTCATGTGTAATGTGAGGTGATTATGATGATGATAATGCTGATTGATACCGACAACTGATCATATAGGTGATATGTGTGATTGGTTTTGATAATGCTGATGACTGATACTGATAACTGATGAGGTGAGAGCGTTTTGGTTAGAAATCCACTGAGGAGAGGAACGGCTGAGGCGGCATTAATGATCGATCAACAATATTGGCAATCTTATCAGTACAGTGGCGGTGGGTGGTTGCCACGGTAACATTATGGTGGAGGATGCGGATGGGGTGGGGTGGGGGGGTGAATGACAGCAGCCCGCTGGAGAACAACGGGTGCTTTACATCAGTGGGCTGTGTGTGTGTGTGTGTGCTGTATCTGATGGGCACAGTGAGGTGTGCTAAGGACAGTCAGCTACCTGTCTGTCTCTCTGTCTGTCTGTCTGTCTGTCTGTCTGCACCACAGTTAACTCAGTCGTACGAAGCGATGCCGAGCTCGTAGTTTTCCTCCAAACAGAAACGTGACGAGACTTTCAGGAGCACACACACACACACATATGCACACGCGCGCGCACACACATATACACACACACACACACACGCGCGCGCGCGCGCACACACACACACATCAGTCTGTAATTTAGCGACTTCGCTCAGGTAAAGGAGTTTAAATGTCCAGCCTGCTGGTAACCATGACAACAGAATCCCGTGATTGATCCGTAGGTTGGACAGCCTTGACAGCCGACCGCTTCAAACATTCAAACAGCTGTTAGCCGTCAGCAGCGGCCGGAGCTCACAGTCAGCCTGAGTGTGTGTGTGTGTGTGTGTGTGTGTGCGTGCATATATAAAGACATTTAAATCTTTTATTATTTCTCATGTACATTCTTATCCACTTTTATCAACATTTTATCTTTTTATTTTTATCAACATCAACAACAATGATAACAATAACAATAATAATAATAATAATTATAATAATAATTCAGGGAGCTGTGTTTTCATTGTGTGGTCGTCGTTGCTGCTTTATTTTAAATTTGTACACACTCGACCAGTTAAATATCAACTCACTCACTCACGCACTCACTAAAGTTCACTGTCTACCTCACTCGACCATTTCTGTCCCTCTCTCTCTCTCTCTCTTTCTCTCTCTCTCTCTCTCTGTCTCTCTCTCTCTCTCTGCTATGTTTCAGTTTTCTGAAAGTTCAGGTATCCCGAAAACCTTCACTCCAAAGATGCTCATGCATAAAACATGTCTGCACAGGGAAAGATGCATAACAACACTGTAAGCCTTCAGGGGAAAAAACTGATAAATGTGTAAATGTTGATTAGATGAGTGAGAGGAATACATGCCAACATTGACTCCCGCAAATTACACAGCGGAGAGAGGAGAGAGCAGGCTCCGTGACAACATGGAGCCAAATCACATTGTTTGCCGACTCGCTCTCTGCTTATCTAATGTGCTCACAACAAAAAACCTGCCTGTTTTTAAACGAGTGAGTTGGGCTTGAGCTGACCTGCGGGGGAGGCAGCGTTCGCTTGCACTGCCTGGCAGAGTTTCCGACGCTGAGACGGAGGAGGAGGCGCAGCCGATCCAAACTGACAGAGCGGACTGGAACAGAGCCGCTGCAGGGGACCTGTGCTGTCCAGCTGCTGGCTTTATTAGGGCTGAGGAGTGTGAGAGAGGCGGGGGGCCATGAGGGACACATCAGGCAAACACCCACATGAGATACAAAGACCTGCAAACTGCACAGTACTCAGCCTGCAGTCTCTCTCAGAGATATCACAGAGGTAATACGTGTGCAGTTTCCTGTCAGGTGCTGTGAAGATCCTCTGTGCTGGAGACACATGCAAACACATCGTGTGCATGTATCTGATAAATTCTACTTTCAGTTAAGTGCAGCTTCATTATCTTTTGAAGGTCCAGATTGGTTAATATTGAAGCTGACAGCCTCTGCTCTGAAAACTGCTGCCTACTGGGAGAGGAAGGGGAAAAAAATTAGGCCGACATTAAACTGTGCAAAAGACAGAAAAAAAAAAGAAAAAAAAAAACAAGGCCTCCATTCCATACTAGACTATAGATACCTGGCCCAACCTGAGGGGAACTGACGGACTCGGGTTTGGACAAAAGTTTGGAAATTATCTTCAGGCTCAGGTCAGGTTTGGTCACATTGGTGTTATTTTAGTGAAACTCCAGTGTAAAATAAATAAAAATTAAAGCTGCAAGGAGCGATGAACGGGCCCTCGCGCCCCTGCGTACGTCGCGGAACAGTCGCGTTTCACTGCATTTAATGCCAGTCGGCCCAAAGGAGTTGCATCCGAATGTTTTGATACGTTCACATGTTTTTGGAGTAATGAGGCATGATACTTCCTGTGGCCAGTAGGTGGCGCTATGACTCAGATCCAATATGGACACATGAATGTGTTCAGGGCGGGACTCTTATCACGCACAAAAGGTTTGGGTCTCTTAGGATCACGTATGCCGGAGTTATGGCCGTTTCAATTTTCACGGCGAAGGATCGAAGTTCGCCGCCGGCCACGCCCCCTCAGCAATGTCGAAAACTCACCGTTTTGATAACTTTTCATCTCCAAGGCCTGTAGTTGATACTGACTGAATTTCAAGTTGCTGACGTCAAATAACGTCAAAATTGCAACTTTGATCCAAAATGGCCGCCTTCCTGTTGGACTTACAACATGGCTCCAAGAGACTTTTTTGTGCATCTTGACATGAGACATATGCTCAGTGAATTTAATATTTCTATGTTAATCTGGAAGGCGGGGGTTCAATTTTGAAATATTCAAGGGGGCGCTGTTGAGCCATATTGCCACGCCTATGCAAATGAGCTATCCAGGATTTTAACTGGCGTCACTACAGACATGTCTGTCAAGTTTCATGACCGTAAACCCATCCCTTGTCCATGAAAAACAGACTCGTGTTTCATGGCGAAGGATGTGTCGCCATGGCATCAGCGTTAGGTTATGGCTCATGACCTGCTGGATGTAGCATCACCAAGGTCTTATATCTTAGCTGAGTCAATTTCAGGTGCATCAGCCAAATTTTCTGGGAGTAATTAGACAAAGTATGACGCATGATACTTCCTGTGGCCAGTAGGTGGCGCTATGCCTTTTGCTAAATATGGACCCACATGTGTGTTCAGGGCGGGACTCTTAACAAGCGTATGAAATTTGAAAAAGATCAGACCACGTGGAGTCAAGTTATAAGGCATCGAAATTTCATGGCGGCACATCGAAATTCGCCGCGTCACCATGGCCACACCTTTCAATGAAAGGTCACCAACCTCAGGATGTACAATCTCCAAGGCCTTGAGGTTATTCTGAGTAAATTTGAAGCGGATGCCATCACCGTGCTACACACAGGGCGTCAACGTGTAAAACATGTAACTTCCTGTGACCAGTAGGTGGCGCTATGACTCAGATCCAATATGGACACATGAATGTGTTCAGGGCGGGACTCTTATCAAGCACAAAAGGTTTGGCTCTCTTACGATCACGTGTGCCGTTTATGTGACGACGCTGAAGGCAATACATAGGCTGTTTGAGACAGTAAATGTAACCGAGGTCTGCCAAAAACTGAACAAACTGAGCCACCTGAGGTGTCGGTACGAGGCAGGTAAAGCACACAATGATTGCACAATCCGCTGCCTGGACATTTTACTTTGGAGGGGAGGGTCTGACTCCACTCCAGCACTGATGGAGCGAGAATGAGTGAACGTGGCCTTTTATTTTGAAGAGTTCACACAGGCATTTTGAGACCAACCTCCACTAACGACCCCACAGGCCATTTGTACAAGCAGGTTATTACGACCTATGGTTAGGTTTTGAAGTGAGGCGCCCTCTAGTGGTCGTGTATATAACGACAGTGTGGTGTGAGGTGATGTGTCGCTGTAACTACACATTATATCAGATCAGATCTAGAGAAATATTCATGGGGAGGTTAAAAGGCAGCACGGAACAGATAGATCAGATCAGATCTTGTTCTGGTTGGATCAGTGGTTCTGCTGAGATCCACACAGGAACATCAGAGGAGCCTGCCACCGGCTCCTCTCACGACACGTTCACTGGCACTCGGACAGACCAGTTTCACTCTTGTCAATTTCCAACCAGCGACAACATATTTTTTCCTATCAGATTGCCCAAACTGGTGTGGCGAGGCCCTCTTTCAGGGTGGCAGCTGCGAGTCCAGGTCACCCCGGTAGATCTGCCCCTGGACGCAGGACTTTCAGCTCGGAGACCGGAGCTCGATTCCCGTGTGAAGCAAGTCTGGTGTCAGTACCTCAACCCCTGAAGCCTTAACTCAAACCGTGACCATTTTGACGCATGAGCACCTCAGCTTGTGTCATATCTCCTGCTGCGGGTAGGGGGTGCTAAGTTATGAAACGCTCCTGTGGGTCGTATTGGAGGAGAGGAACAAAGCGGCTGTGTGGTCGTGCAGGTCGGAGGACTCGGTGGTGAACCTGCACTGACCGTGTGCTGTCGTTTGTTGAAGGTAGCACACGGTGATATCAGGTGCAGTTAAAGTGTCAATCAAACGTGGGCGAGAGTAATGAAAACAGCTGCGTTCTGATTGGATGGAATCAACTTTTTAATCCCTGGTTAAATAGCTGGTTGGACTCAGGAGAAATCAGCCTGCAGCCATGAAAGAACTTCATAGTTTCCTGATGATTTCTACGCTCAGTGATGACAATACAAAACATTTTGATGAAAAATTGCACATTTTAGTGATGTGACAGTCTTCTCAGCCCCAGGGGAGACGAGCTCAGGACGTTGCAGCTCATGTGAACAGAGTGCAGTAATGTGATGTGATGTAATGGAATGGAAATTCAGGGCAGCGGGGCTCCGCTGTGTGGGGAGCTTTTTCTTAGAAAACACATTTTAGTCTCCCATCACAGTGACCGATGGAGAAAAATAATCACTGCTCAGAATCACCTGCGTTATTCTTTTTTAACGTCATTATCTTGGGCTTATGAGTTAATTATTTCATTGATTAATAATGAGATAAATGAATTCATTATCACATGAAAACGAGCCTTGTTTTCTCAAGATAAATTAACCCCATGACTAAAATTTCCCTGAAATTTCACTTTAAGTAGCTTCACATCTACACTGAGGGAAACATTCACGCCAAGACGCTGCAGAATCACATCACATAGAAAAGATCTGCATGACTCGTGCTTCATTTTAGACTCATTTCCCTGGAATTCAGCAGTTCATGTCTGGGATCCTCTGGAAACCTCTGCGTCTGCTAGAATTTAAAATAAAGTTCTGAGGGTTTGAACAAAAAGCTTGACCCCACAGCGATGACAGACCCACTGGTGCTGCGGTGGAGTTGACTGAAGGTGCAGGGAGGAATTTCAAAAGCAAATTATTTCTTTGCCTGGTGGCCGGTTTAATTTTCCATCCCACTTAATAATTTGTCTCACCAGCCTGACAACAAGTTAGTCATAACATCTGCGACGGCGTGTTAGGGTCACTGTAGTGCAGAGTGAAAATGTGAGTTTGTGGTTGAAGCAGCCGCCTTATAATGTTCTGCTTGCGTGGCGAACAAAGTCCTCAACATTCAGAAACCACACAGCTGATAATTGGCTGTGGAAAGCAAAACGTTTCCCCAGAGACTATTTTCCCTGGCGGTGGAGGAGGAGGAGGAGGAGGAGGAAGGAGCGTTTCCAACCCAATCACCAGAGAAAAATAATGCCATTTTACATTTCTGCAAACCGACAAATATGTTGAGATGTCAGCATTTCTGAACCAATAGTATGCTTCACATCAGGTGCAGCCTGAATGCTAGCTAACGTTAGCTTATTAGCCACTTCAGCCACTTTCACCAGCTTCATTAGTGTCATTAGCCACCAAAACTACTTGGTTTAGGTTAGGAACATGTCGTGGTTAACGTTAACGGTCACTACAAACCTTATGTGGCTAAAAAAAAAAAAACATGGCTCTCCATGTCGTCCACCTCGCTGTTTACTTCTCATTTTATACGACATCACAAAACCTGGAGACATCTCACCGTCACTCCGCCTCCGATTTGAAAACACTGCTGTGCTGCTGCTTTTAGGAAAACTCATGTGGAGGACTTTATTCCGCTGATGGAAAACTGGAGTGAAGAAAGTGTGAAGGCTCTGAAAGTTCATGTTCATATCGTAGTGGAATGAATGGAAACCAGCGGCTGGAGGAAAGGGAGGAGGAATGATGTGGCAGCTCTGAAATCCCACTGCTCGCTTTGGCAGAGGAGATCAGAGGAACGTTCTGGAGAGGAAACTCTCAACATGCAGAGGAACTTATAGTATTTATATTCTAGTTTTCGCTGATGGATCCTGTTATTACTTCCTGCTGCAACAGTCTGATTTCCTCCTCCAAATATTATCTATCTATCTATCTATCTATCTATCTATCTATCTATCTCTGTCTGTCTACACACCACAGATGTAGATTCATAGTATGTGGTTTTTGTCGTCTTGCCTAGTTGCCACGGTAACGGCAGCGCGTTGCGATGCAGCAAACTGCAGAGTGAGCGAGGAGAAAAGAGGCAGCAGCAGATGGAAAGACGGCGGAGGAAGAAAAGTGAGAGGACAAGAGAGAAATAGAGAGAGAGAGAGTGAGTGAGAGAGAGAGAGTCGTCTGCCTAGCAACCACTACACCGCCGTGTGTGTCTGTGTGTGTGTGTGTGTGTGTGTGTGTGTGGTCACTGTGCGCCAAAACCAATGTTTATGTTATATTATATTATATTATGGATTTCATCTTGCTCTCATAGTGTGTGTGTGTGCGTGTGTGTGTGTGTGTGTGTGAGAGAGAGAGAGAGAGCTTTCAGTCGGTGAAGTTTATTCAGGTTATCATGTTTGTAGTTAAATGTAGTTGATGAGGCTCTGTATGTTCACTTGCTGCTGCAGTGGCTCAGATTCCCTGTGAGCAAACCGGACTGAATACGACCACCGCTAATAATAATAATAATAATAATAATCATCATCATCATCATCATAATCATAATAATCATAACATCAACAAACTAAATAATGTAAATATTAATCTGATCTGCAGATGCTGGTGACTCAATTCAAAGGCTTCATGGGCATGAAAGTTACAAGAACAATTTTGCCAAAGCATCAGAGTATAGTTTGTTCAAATGTTTCTGCAGCTCATGAACACCCTGAACACAACATGAACACCCTGAACACAACATGAACACCCTGAACACAATATGAACACCCTGAACACAACATGAACACAACATACCCTGAACACAACACGAACACCCTGAACACAACATGAACACTACATGAACACCCTGAACACAACATGAACACAACATACCCTGAACACAACACGAACACCCTGAACACAACATGAACACAACATGAACACCCTGAACACAACATGAACACAACATACCCTGAACACAACACGAACACCCTGAACACAACATGAACACAACATGAACACCCTGAACACAATATGAATACACTGAACACAACATGAACACACTGAACACAACATGAACACACTGAACACAACATGAACACAACATGAACACCCTGAACACAATATTAATACACTGAACACAACATGAACACAACATGACCACCCTGAACACAACATGAACACTCTGAACACAACATGAACACAACATGAACACCCTGAACACAACATGAACACCCTGAACACAAAATGAACACAACATACCCTGAACACAACACGAACACCCTGAACACAACATGAACACTACATGAACACCCTGAACACAACATGAACACAACATACCCTGAACACAACACGAACACCCTGAACACAACATGAACACAACATGAACACCCTGAACACAACATGAACACAACATACCCTGAACACAACACGAACACCCTGAACACAACATGAACACAACATGAACACCCTGAACACAATATGAATACACTGAACACAACATGAACACACTGAACACAACATGAACACACTGAACACAACATGAACACAACATGAACACCCTGAACACAATATTAATACACTGAACACAACATGAACACAACATGACCACCCTGAACACAACATGAACACTCTGAACACAACATGAACACAACATGAACACCCTGAACACAACATGAACACCCTGAACACAAAATGAACACTCTGAACACAAAATGAACACAACATGAACAACCTGAACACAACGTGAACACCCTGAACACAACATGAACACAACATGAACACCCTGAGCACAAGAACACCCTGAACACAACATACCCTGAACACAACATGAACACCCTGAACACAACATACCATGAACACAACATGAACACCCTGAACACAACATGAACACAACATGAACACAACATGAACACCCTGAACACAACATGAATACAACATGAACACCCTGAACACAACATGAACACAACATGAACACCCTGAACACAACATGGATACAACATGAACACAACATGAACACCCTGAACACAACATGAATATAACATGAACACCCTGAACACAACATGAATACAACATGAACACCCTGAACACAACATGAACACAACATGAACACCCTGAACATAACATGAATACAACATGAACACAACATGAACACCCTGAACACAACATGAATACAACATGAACACAACATGAACACCCTGAACACAACATGAATATAACATGAACACCCTGAACACAACATGAACACACAGCTGTGTTCATGCACATCTGTGGACCCTGCACACGAATCCCATTACAAAGGAAATCAAGGAAGTGTGTGTGTTTGTGTGTGCGCGTGTGTGTTTCTGCACAGATTTGGTTATTGTCGTCCTTCTCAGTTGCCATGGTAACGGCCGAGCGTTGCAGTGCAGCAAACTGCGGAGTGAGAGAGAGTTGAAAGCAGATGATGGAAAGATGGTGGAGGGAGAAAAAAAAGTGAGAGGAAGGAAGAGAGATGAAGACAGAGAGAGGGAGAGAAAGTGACGGCGCCGGTTAAATTTAGACGAGCGTTCAGACAGCAGATGCAGTTTAAAGTCCGACAGACTGTTTTGTGGTGTCTCATCATCGCTCTGAGACACCGGGGAGGAGCTGAGCTGCAGAGCGACAGGAGCTCTCCGGCTGGGAACTTCAGTCTGATGAGGCTGTGATTCTCCTAGAGGTGACTAGAGGTCATTTTCTTCAGCGACGTCCGGTTTGACAAAATGCTCTGCCTGCAGTGAAATGGCTGCTATGGGGGCCAACATCATCACACATGAATCAAATGTGGCTCATTGAATCCACAAGAGTCTCAGCTTTCCAGTCAAAGCCAACTGATGCAGCTCCAAGACTGTTTAGGCCCCAGTCTGCACAAACACACCATTTTACAACAGGCCACAAGAACACATGTGGACTGCAGGCTTTGTGGCCCAAACTGCATGGGATTAGCAGAAGGTGGCCATGTCTGCAAAGGGGAGAGCCGTGGCTGCCCAGAGAACCCATTTTAATTCAGGCAGCTGGAGGTCAGAGGTCAAGGGACACTGCTGGAAACACACATGACAGATTTTCACTCAACAAGATTTAGCAGCGATGTTTAGCCACCTTGTCAACGGCCCAGCGTGACATGTTTCGTCTAGTTTCATTTGATACCAACATCTTTACTTTAATCTGTGCTCCACTCAGGCTGGGAGGTTTGAGTTCAGAGTTGTGGGCCCATTGGACCAACCATTATAAGTGAATGGGAGATGTGAGAAACCATTGGAGGCATATTCATATTTTCTATCACTTCATAACATTCATCTGGGTCATTTTCTGTAGGAGCAGATGAGGCTGTAATGTATTGAAGGCAGAACTAAAATCAATGAACAGAAGGCGTGCATAGGCCTTGGGATCTTCCAGATGCTTAAGAGTCAGGTGGGTGATGCTATTAATTGCATCATCCGTGCTCCTCCCCTGCCTGTAAGCAAACTCTAGTGGATCTAGTTCAGATTCCACTTCAGATTTTAACCATGTATTTTTCAAAGCATTTCATGACAACCGAAGTTCAAGCCACCGGTCTATAATGGTTGTTTTCTGTAGGACAGGGTTTCTTTGGAATGGCAATAATGGTAGATTTTTTTCCAGAGGGCAGGAACCAAATGAGAATCTGCAGACTTCTGAAACACAGGGCACCACGCTGGGCTTAGCTCTGCTGCAAAGGGCTTTAGCACAAAAGCAGAGATGCCATCAGGGCCTGCAGATTTCTTTTTGCATACATAAGTATGCATCCATTGTATACACCCTGCATACAGGAGGAGGTTGAGAACGGAGGAGACGTGCAGGACGCCGGCGAGAGGGAAGCTCAAACGCAGCCGGTCAGCTGAATGACAACAAGTCAAGCAGAATAATGTTTCCCTTTTAGCGTTTTAATGCGCGCAGAGTTTTTATTAAATCACAACAAGGACGCTCAGCCACAGGATCCATTAACACATTACCTCTGAGCCCCGGCGCCTTCACTTAAAGGCATAGTTCACATTTTTACACCTGCAGTTTCTCTCTGCTGCTGCTTATTTTAACTTAATTAAATTAATTGTATTGTTTTTGCAGCTTGCTCTTGTTGGGCTGCTTTGTGCTGTTGAGCTTTTTGCTGTTGAAAAGACGTTAAAAAAAGTGAAAGAAAAGTGAGTGTTTTTTCACTTTAGCTGTTTGTGGACGTTGGCTGAACGTTCACGCTGAGCTGCACACGTTCGCGCTCAGACGGCCAATCAGACGGCCGCCTGCCCGCTCCTCCTTAAGGCTCGTGGAGCCTCACCTGTCGAGCCGGGACCAAATCAGGTTCCAGGAGCTTCACCTGGAACCGTGACGTTGCTATGGAAACGCTTTCAGAACCCGTGAAGCAGTGAACACGGAGCGACGCCGCGGGAAAGAGCGACACAACAAATACACTTGGTTGTTGTTTATTTTTGGTGAATCCATTAGTACTATGTGTATGTGTGTGTGTGTGTTTGTGTGTGTGTGTGTGTGTGTGTGTGTGTGTGTACTGACATATACACTACATCTGTTTACAAAGATTTGCAAAAATCTTCTAATCTAATTCTCTGTTGTTTTACAGGCAGAAGTATAAAAGCACGTCGCAGAGGTAAGACACACACACACACACACACACACATACACACATAATGAGTTCAGTGCTTTGAGTACAATCTGTTCATTGCATGTGTGTGTGTGTGTGTTTCAAATAGCTCTCTCTCTAGAATTGTCGTCTCTCATCTGAATTGCAACCACACACACACACACACACACACACACACACACACACACACACACACACACAGCAGGCTCTCAGTCTTAAGTGTAGGAATGGTGATGAAGTGGCACTCACACCCGCCTACACACACCTGGACTCTCTCTCTCTCTCTCTTTTTCTGTCTCTGTCTGTCTCTCTGTACTCACACACATCCTCCCACGCTTCTGTCTCTCTGTCACACACACACACACACACACACACACAAACAGTCCTATCTTGAACACACACACACACACACACACTGTCACACTCCCACTGTCGACCCCACTGAGGTGAGAGCGAGACTGATGTTTATTAGGCCTGTGTTTATGTTGCTGTGTGTGTGTGTGTGTGTGTGTGTGTTCCCTCGGTGCAGCATAGTGGTTGGTGTTGCTAGGCAACAACAGTTGTGTGTTCTTGTCAGACTAGTTGTTAAAGAGAACGCCCCGGCCTGCTGAAGTGTCTTTGAGCCTGGCATCAAACCACCAACCTCTGACCTCTGACCTGACGGTGGGGGTGAGGAGGAAGAGGAGGAGGAAGAGGACATGTCATACCTGAGATAATCAGCATGTCGTCGCTGCTCTGCCTCACATGAATTCATGAGGCTGGAATTAGCCAGCTAGCCAGCTGAACTTCCTGTCTCGCTCGCCTCACTCCTTCAAAATAAAACTGTTTCTCTCCCAAACTGACACCCTGTTGCCTTTGGGTTCGTCCGGCCTCAACTTCCTGTTTCAACATGAAATACATCAGATCAAGAAAGTAAAAGCCCCTTCCATGGAGTCTTTAAGCAGTGGATGTAAAATAAAAGCTCGATACAAACATCAGATTCCATAATTAGATAATTAGCAAAGTAGATAAACTCATGAACAAAGGTCAAGGACACATGAATGAGGAGTTTACAGAGAAAAAACAAAAATATGATTAATTAGAATTAGATTTAAACTTTCATTTTTTAAATGAATGAATGACTGAGTGAATGAATGAATTATATTCAGCTGTGCAGTGTTTTTAAACCTGTAGAACCTGGCAACAGCTCGGAGCAGAAAACCGTAGGAAACCATGTTTCAGCGCCGCTCCGCTTCCTGTCGTTTGTCAGGACGTTTAAGCGACGACGTCTCAGGAAATGAAAGCTCTGGACTTCTGCCAGCTTCAACTTTTACTTCCTTTTGTTCCCCCTCTCTCCCTCTCTCTTGTTCTGTCTGATTCCAGGCGTAACCATGGTGACTCAGACAGATTTCATCCAGATTACACGAAGCTGTTTGGTTGCTATGCCTACAGCAGGATGCTCGGCAGAGCGGGAGTCTGTTCTGTCTTCCTCTGTTTCTCTGTAATGAGGTTCTGCTCTGAAAGGCGGAAGGTCTGATAGGGACAAAAGCTCACACACACACACACACACACACACACATATTGTATGAGTGTGGCTTTTGTGTGTGTGAGCAGTCTCTTCTTTATTATGAACCGCAGCGTTAGGAATGATCAAATCCCACAAGACCCATTCTTCTTCTTCTAGTCTGAGACTGAGATGTTTACTTGTGGGTCTAAATGTAGGAAGTCATCTGAACAGGCAATCATCAAATATGTCACATGACGTCTCTGTGTGCACGCTGCCATCCTGCTGCGACTTCACACCGAAGAATCACAACCCGACGAGTTTAAAGATTATTTTTTCGGCATTTCTGCTTTATTTGACAGTCACGGTGGAGATAGACAGGAAGGGCGGGGCAGAGGGGGGACACCTGCAGCAAAGGACCTGAGGTCGGATTTTAACCCCGGTTGTTGTGATCGGGGCTGAGCCCTGGCACCTGGTACATGCTCTTTACCACTGAGCCACCGGGGCGCCCCACAACCAGACGAGTTTAAGCCCACTCATTGTGAAACCTGCCGGTTTACACCGCTGAGACTGGATGAGACGGCATATCGTTTCCATAGCAACTAAAGTATAGACCCCCCACCTGAGTCTGTCGGGGAAATTTTTTTATGTTCATATTCGGGTTGGGTTCTGGACCTACTGTCTCTTCTGAGCAGCTTCCTGTACAGAGTTTACATGACGACACTGAAGGCAACACGGAGGCTGTTTCAGACAGTAAATGTCACCTGGCGATGGAGGACGAACCTGCAGCTCAGGTCGGGTTCAGACACAAAAACAGAGCGCCTGCCGCCTTCGGTTCGGGCTCGGTTACTGTGCTCTCGTCTCGGGTCTGATCCAAACTCCACCAGCAGCGACTGTCTTCACTGTTTCTGTCAGCTTCCTGTTCAGCTCCGTGCTGCCTTCACAGGAAACGGGACGTCAGAGCATTACCTATAAAATGTCACCAACATTTACTGTGCCAGCTGAGGGAAATCGTCTTCTTATTGAAGGCACTGATTTTTAATGAAAAATGTTAGACCGTGACGGTCCACCATGATTTAAGATCTACCATCAAAGGTTTAGTTGCTTAATAAAATTAAAAATTAAAAATATATGAAATATTTTCATCTGTGTGTGGCTCATGCTAACAGGTGAACTGAGGGAGTAAAAGTGGACAAACAAATTCAGGATTCCTAAAGCGACTGAAGATTTGCCTCTGGAAAACAAAACTGGCCCAAAATCCTCTCTCAGACTCTTCCTCACCTGGAGACGTGCGACAGGAAGTTCCTGTGATGTCATGATCGTGACCTCGGAGGACTCCGCCTTTTGATTCGTCCCTGAAACGTCCCAAAAATTTGTACAGAGCCACAGGAAAACCTGCTTTTTGCTCCTGTGCTCCACACACTGGGAACACGCCTCCACAAAATTTAAAGCTGACCTCATTAATAATGAATTTTTTGGTTTATTTATTTGAATTTATCTGAATTTTTCTTATTCTTAGTGTTCTTAGTGTTTTTTTTAATTTCACTGTCAACTCCTAGGTTTTAAATAAATAAATAAAATTATGATGATGAGTTTTTAACCTGCTGTGTGTACTTGTGATGTTCAGGCTGCGGGGGGCGCTGGCCCAGATGGACCTGGGTCTGGTGGACCTGGAGGAACTCCGCAGGAACCTGGAGCTTGCTGCCTCCGTCCTGGAGGCCGTTTACATAGATGAGACCAGGTGGGACGCTGCGACGGACAGGACAGGTAATTCATCGGTTGTTGGTAATCCATGCTGTGACTGACGGCTCTTGGTCTCCAGGCGTCTGCTGGACAACGAGGATGAGCTCAGCGACTTGCAGGCGGAGTCGGTGCCCACCGAGGTGCGTGATTGGCTGGCGTGCACCTTCAGCAGGAAGATGGGCATGGCCAAGCGTCGTCCTGAGGAGAAGCCCAGGTTCAGGAGCATCGTCCACGCAGTGCAGGCTGGGATATTTGTAGAGAGGTAAGGACAAGGACACCCAGCACAAAGTGGCTCTGAGAGCCTTGTGGAAACAGCAAAGTGTCTCCTCTGAGCTCCATGTTGCTCTTAAAATGAGCTGAGCTCAGCTGCAGTGCTGCTGCGTTGCTGAAAGTGACTGGGCAACAAACAGCAGCTCTGAGGTCAGTGCTGCAGTTTCTCTGTTGTCTGAAGCTCATTATCAAGACAGTGATGGTGGCCTCCATAGGGGGCGCCGGCGAGCGTCCGCTCTGCTTGTCCCACACACAGGGACGCTGCTTCACCTCAGGGAGCTCAGATGGAGTCCTGCTGTCACCGTAGATGATCTGTTCGTGAGCCTTCACTCGGTGCACGAGCAGATCCGTCTCCTCTGCAGAGAAGCCTTCCTTCTTACCTGGAGAATCCTCCATTAGAACAGCAACCCACCAAGGTGTGACACACCTGGCTGTTAAAGGGGACGGGAGACGGCGCTCTGATTGGTTTACTGCATGTTACGCCCAAAACACAGCCAGGATTCATGAAGAGACTCAGTACAAGCCCAACATTTTTGGCTGGAAGGAGAAACACACCTTCTTTTAAAAATTATGACAGATAAATTTATATGTATGTAAATGGCAATATTTGTGGAATCTGCATCTTCATCAGTCAAGTAAAGATCTCAGTGGGAATATTGTCTTCTTTGGAATGAAGGTTTTTTAAATTATTTAGAATACACTGCAATATTTTTTTTTTTTGAAAGTTTGACTCGGTCATATCACACTTGGTTTCTTGGCTTCCCTCTTTTGTATTCCTCACATCATCTATTTTTCATTTATTTCACTCCCTCTTTTCATGCGTATGCAAATGTATGTACATTTATAATGCATATAATGTGATGAGCTCGGTGAACAGATGTAGTTGTGTTATGCAGGTTCTCCTCCATACTGACAGCAAAAGGGACAAAGAAAGAAAGACTAATAAAAATTTGGAGGGGGGTCTAAAGATAAACACCTTTTATTCCTTTATCATAAGAACACTGTAAGACTTCTGAGCTGCTGATCATATTAAAAATCATGAGGTCTAATTCAGTCTGATGTTGTTAGTGTCTAAGTGAGCCTGGCTGATGTAAGGATGTTATAATTATTTTTTTTTATATATATTTTAAAATCATGACATTCAACATCATTAGTGTCTACAGGAGTGTGGCTGGCATTATCAGTTCAGCTGCTGCAGCTTAATGACGCATGAAATCAGAAAATATCTATCTGTTGCTTACACACATCTCCATGGAGACAGCACTGTGTGTGTGTGTGTGTGTGTGTGTGTGTGCGTGTGTCTGTGTGTAGAACATAGTTACCATAGCTACAAAGACCCCATCCTGGTCATAAACTGTGGGGGAAGAGTGCTTAGAAAATGTGTTTGTCTGTTATTGCCTCTGTATCAATAATGTTCTTTCCTTTAATGTGTGTGTGTGTGTGTGTGTGTGTGTGTGGGTGTGGGTGTCTGTGTGTGATCAGGATGTACAGACGGACGTCCAACATGGCGGGGCTGACCTACCCCCCTGCGGCGCTGACGGCTCTGAAGGTTATAAAACACATTTCTGTTTCCGTCACTTCATCTTCATCATCTGAGCTCACCTGCTGCTGCCTGCCGTTCTCTTATTAAACATCAGACACACAGAAAACATCAAACAACTGATAAATCAGTGTATCAGGCCCATTGTGTGGTTGGGTCATGGAGCCGGGGGAAAGGGAGGATAATATTATGAGAAGAAAACTCATAAAATCATTAATTTACAAGAAAAAAACTCAGATATTCTTGCAGATTAAAGTGGTAAATTTATGAGGAAAAAAAACTTGGTGTGTTGTTTCAAATCATGTCAGATCAGCAGGATTTTCTTCTGACTGAATCCCACAGGAGGAGAAAAACTGCTTTTCACTGTTTTTTTCTTGTAACTGTGTGGCTTTATAATCTCAGAACTCAGAAATCTGAGTTTTTTCCTCATTAATCTCAGAGTTTTTTTTTTTTTCTTGTATATTTATGACTGTAATCTTGGAAATTCAGAGTTTTTTTTTTTCTCTCTTTGTCTCTTTCTGATTGGCTGTTTTCCAGGAAGTTGATCAGTGGTCGTTTGATGTGTTTTCCTTCCATGAAGCCACCGGAGACCACGCCCTCAAGTTCCTGGTCTACGACCTGCTGACCCGCTATGACCTCATCAACAGGTTCAGGGTGGGTGGAGCTAAAACTCAACAGGTTCAGGGTGGGTGGAGCTAAAACTCTTCAACAGGTTCAGGGTGGGTGGAGCTAAAACTCAACAGGTTCAGGGTGGGTGGAGCTAAAACTCTTCAACAGGTTCAGGGTGGGTGGAGCTAAAACTCAACAGGTTCAGGGTGGGTGGAGCTAAAACTCCTCAACAGGTTCAGGGTGGGTGGAGCTAAAACTCCTCAACAGGTTCAGGGTGGGTGGAGCTGAAACTCCTCAGCAGGCTCAACAGTTTCTGAGGGTTGACAATGTCGCATGGTTCCCATGTGTCCTGGAAATCCTGGAAACTTTGTTGGCTAATTTTCCAGTCATGGAAAACACCTGGAAAAATCCAAAACCTATAAAATGTCCTGGAAATCATCATGAGCTCCTGGAAAATGATCAGCCGAGAGTTTTCCTGAGCTCACGATCCACATATTTACCCGCCAACGCCCGGCTCGAGTGAAGCCTTAAAACCATCCAGGGACTGACTGCTTGGGGCAGATTATTCTAGATTATTCTAGATTATTAGAGAGTTTTGGGCTAAAACTGCACAGGTCACTTTTTGTTCTGCAGTTGGAGGAAGGGATAAAAGGCTGAGGATGAGGATGGTCAGGAGGAATGAGGAGGTTGGAGATAAAACTAGGGGAAAGGTCACATTGTGCTTTATATGAAATCAATAGAATCTTCACGTTTATTCTGGATTTTACTGGGAACCAGTGGAGGGAGGCAGGAACAGGTGACCAAGTAATAGTCTGAACCAGCTCTAAAGGATTTAAAGCAGCTTGACTGAGGCCTGTGTGGAGGGGATTACAATAATCTGGACGGGATGAAAATGAAAGTATGAATCAGATGAAGAGATTTTTGTGATTTCTTGGTGTGTCTTGGCTGGACAAGCTGGTCAAAGGTGATTCTCAGCGGTGGGTTAGATATTAGAGTGAAGGTACTTCAGCACACAATGTCTGGTGTAGTACATGCAGTACATGCAGTACTCTCGGTGGTGTGTTCAGGTCCCAGTTCAGGCTCTGGTCCAGTTTGTGGAGGCTCTGGAGTCGGGATACAGCAAACACAGGAACCCCTACCACAACCTGATCCACGCTGCCGACGTCACCCAGACCGCCCACTTCCTGATGTTACACACCGGGCTGATGGTAGCACACCCACACACACACACACACACACACACACACCAGCACACACACACACACACACACCAACACACACTTCTAGTAGCTCATTCTGCCTTTAAGCAATCAGACAGTCACACTGACCAGTAATCGACCAGATACATGATGGTGGTGAAAAGGATCTACAAACAGACATGAAATACATATCAATACGCAGGCCATAATATATGTAAACATAGCTGCAAATGGCAACTCTGGCTGCTTTGCAAACCAAAAACAAATAGCAATTGAAAGTTTCAGCAGCTTCGTTAAAAATATCCACCCAGTTTGGTGACGTTAGGACAAACCATCATTCATTTATGGCCAAATTTGCCCCAAAGTGGCGCCCCCTATTGAGCAATTTCAAATACAAATACACACGCGGTTCAACACTGCAGCTTCTGCTCATCTTGGTCCAATAATGATCCCCAGCAAATAATTCAAAAAATTCAAAATAGTGGAACATCCTTTTTTTTTTTTTTTTTTTTCAAAATTTTGATTAATTATAGCGCCCCCATCAGGCTAATCTGGGTTAGCATTTTCAAGCAACTTCTAATCAATATGCAAAACATCATGTCTCTACCATTTACCATCTGAGGAATTTGCAAAAACATCCCTGAAGAAGAAAAGAAATAATAATGAAGCACAGATGATTTTGATTGATGTATGAACAGTTGATTGACAGTTGAACAGTTGATGACCAAACGATAATAAATTTGAGGGCCCATACCGTAAATTACATAAAGTTTTATAATGAGTTTTATAAGAGCCTGTGAAATATATATAATTTAAATAAACAGTAAATTTCAGGGTCAACAGTATATATTTCATGAATTAAAGACAAACAGCATAACAGAACACTTGGACTTACAATCCATCCAACCACAAGACCTGTTTGTATCTAGGTTTTACTGGTGTGTGTGTGTGTGGCGTTGGAGGGCAGTGTAGCTTCCTGATGAGTTAGCAGGTGCAGTTTTGAGGCGTTTCAGTGACTGGAGCTCAGGATGTTGGCAGGAATCCCACACACATACACACACACACTGCCTGATGTTACACAACAAACTGGTACTACATACACGGCTGATGGTAGCTGTGTGTGTGTGTTTTTTGTGTGTGTGTGTGTGTGTGTGTGTGTGTGTGTGTGTGTGTGTGTGTGTGTGTGCGCACAGCATTGGTTGAGTGAGCTGGAGATTCTGGCGATGGTTTTTGCTGCAGCGATCCATGACTTCGAACACACAGGAACCACCAACAACTTCCACATCCAGACCAGGTATGGTGCGTGTGTGCATGTGTGTGTGTGTGTGTTTTTTTCCCAAAGTCGGTGTTACGTGATGGCCTGTTTGAGCATTTCCAAAACTTGGATGGGTGTGAAACTCCAAATTTTGCTGAAAAAGACACAGAATCCTCCTTCGACTTTTGCACACAAACTCACAGAGCAGCTGGTGGTGTTTCTGTGGTTCTGTTGTTCTCTGGTTAGAACCTGGAGAGTTTTTTGTCTCGGGATCTTGTTTTCCTCTGAAATGAGACGGCTGACGTCTAAATTGGCCATGTCCCGTTACTTTCCTGCAGTGCTCCACTAGCAGGGTTAGCTTCAGTTTTAGTTCCTCTTCAGCTGGAGAGAGAAGGACAATGTCATCTGCAAAAGCTGTAATTCTAATTTTTTAAACACTCAAGCGCTTCATTTTGAAAGTAAGGGCTGTGCGTGTGTTTGTGTATGGTATGAGTTTGACTCCGTTTTCCTGTTTCTGTGATAACACTTTATAATAACCATCATAACAAATGGTAAATTGATAGTTTAGTTATTATTTATTTTATAGTTAGCAAACAAGCTAACAATAATTAATAATGTTTATGTATTACACAGTAAAGTATTTATTGTTGCACACATTATAATATTTAGTTTACTACAGTCAGTATTTGTTAATGATCCCCAGATGATCTGGAAACCTTTCATAAATTATTTATTAAACATGTACAAACATCACACAGACAGATGGAGCAGAGATTTTATTCTTTGTTCATGTGTAATAACTGGTTTGTAAACATCTATAAACATTCTGATGGTTATTGTAAAGTTGTTACAGATGTTAATAATACTTGGTAAATAGTTAATAATTGTTGTGTAGCACAACTTTCAACATTATTTGGTTGGCCCATGATGGTAAAGCTCGGTAACTGATCAGTTTATTGATGAGCTGATCGATGGCGTTCAGGTCGGACGTGGCGATCATGTACAACGACAGATCGGTGCTGGAGAACCACCACGTCAGCGCCGCCTACAAGCTGATGGCAGAGGAGGACATGAACATCCTGACCAACCTGAACAAGGACGACTGGAGGTCAGCACGCACACACACACACACACATACTCACACTAAAAATAAATGAAGGCTGACAGAACTCGATAGATAAATATATTGATGATACAAACATGTAGAGTGTAAACAGGGCTGCACATTGTGGTTTGTGTGTGTGTGTGTGTGTGTGTTTGTGTGTGTGTGTGTGTGTGTGTGTGTGTGTGTGTGTGTGTTGGCAGGGAGCTGAGGGCTCTGGTCATAGAGATGGTGATGTCCACCGACATGTCCTGTCACTTCCAGCAGATCAAGACCATGAGGAACACCCTGACACAGACACACGGGTCAGTACTGCACCCCTGACCTCTGACCCCTGACCCCCGCCCCCCACCTCAGCTAAAATACATGCAGGCTCTTCATTTTTCTGCAGCAGAGTCTGTCACTCAGGTGAAAGGTAATGAAGCCGTCATTTTCTCTTTTGCTGCTGCAGGATTAGCTCTGATAATCCCGTAATCCTATAATCCTTCAAACGTGCTTTTCACAGACGTTCAAATTCGGTGGCAGTTTTCATTTTCAATCCTGATAAATCAGCTTTTAACATCAGAACGCCCCCAAATTCACATTCATTAACCCCCAGAGTGACACCTCGGCACTGACAGACAGATGCTATTTGTCTGGTGATGCAGATCCTTTATTTAAATTAAGAAGGCACAGAGATTAGTTTGTGGAAACAACCAGAGTTTCTAGTTTTACCTCTTCATGAGGTAAGAGCAAACAAGAATTTGGATCAATGAAGTACATCTATCTATCTATCTATCTATCTATCTATCTATCTATCTATCTATCTATCTATCTGTCTATCTATCTATCTATCTATCTATCTATCTATCTATCTGTCTGTCGATCTATCTTTTCAGGGTTTAGAGGGTAACTTTTAAACTTTATTGCATTACCGTTGGCACATAAAAACTGGGATTAGTAACATAATCTAAATTAGCCATTACTCAATAAAGTTTGATTTCCTTTAAAAAAAAAAAAAAAAGACAATTCAAGAAGTTTATTTCAGACTTGTTTTCCATGCAGTATTATAGACGCCTCTATTTGCCTTCTATTCTGAGTTTGTGGCCAACCCCCCATTTTGCGTATGGCCAGGCCATTTGATGTTCGTGTCGAGCTCGGTTACTGTGGTCCTGTCCCAGGTCAGGCTCGGTCCAGGACAGGTGTGGTCCGGGACAGGTGCGGCCCGCTCCGCGCTCTCGAGAGCCAGCTACCCGTCTTACCTTGCCAACATTTCGCTCTCCGTGTTTCTCCCTCCAGGATCGATAAAGTCAAGGTTTTGTCTTTGATGCTTCATGCGGCAGACATCAGTCACCCAGCCAAAGCCTGGCCGCTGCACTACCGCTGGACCCACAGTCTGATGGAGGAGTTCTTCAGACAGGTACACACACACACACACACACAAACACACACACATACACACGCTGCCTCAGATGATGTGATGATTGTCTTATTTCCTGCAGGGAGATAAAGAGGTGGAGCTTGGCCTTCCTTTTTCTCCGCTCTGCGACCGCAAAGCCACGATGATCGCCCAATCACAGATCGGTAAGGAAATCCATCAATCAATCACATGTAAAATACAGATCACTCTTCCACCAATCACAGGCAGGCAAGGACTACTATTAAAGCAGTGGAAACGTGTTCTGTGGAGCGACCAATCAGGCTCTTCTATGTGGCGGTCTGATGGACGAGTCTGGGTTTGGGGAACGCCAGGAGAACGTTCCCTGCCTGAGCGCATTGTGCCGACTGTGCAGTTTGCTGGAGGAGGGGTCACGCTGTGGGCTGGTGTTTCTGGGCTCGGCCTCGGCCCCTCAGCTCCACTGAAGGGAAATCTGAACGCTTCAGCTCACCGACACATTTTGGACAATTCTCTGCTTCCAGCTTTGTGGGACCAGTTTGGGGAAGGAAGGCCCTTTCCTGTCCCAGTATGACTGAGCCCCAGTGCACAGAGCAGCTCCATAAAGGCGTGGCTGGCTGAGTTTGGTGTGGAAGAACTTGAGCGGCCCGCACAGAGCCCCGACCTCAACCCCATCCAACACCTTTGGGATAGAATGGAGACTGTGAGCCGGGCCCTCTGGTCCAACATCAGCGTCTGAGCTCACAAATGCTCTTCTGGATGAACGGGCAGAAACTCCCCAAGGGAATTGCCAGTTCTCTTTTACTGCTCGGGAACATATGTGTACCTTTTTGTCTGTGAGAGAGGTTCACATAATTACCTTGAGGTCCAATAATTAACCCTATAGGGGAACCATTTGTGTAGATTGTACTTTGGCAGTCAGACTCTTGCTGAGCCCTTGTTTCTGACAGTTTGCTGTATCAAATCAAAAATCAAATCAAATCAAAACATTAAAAAAAACAAAAAACAAAACAAAATCATGCTCAATGAGCTGCCAGCTTTGTTTCTCCTGAGCAGTATTACAGCTCCGGGTATCATAATTCATTATAGCCCATTTTCAGCAGGTATGTTTGCTCCGTGCAGTCAGGTTTACTCAGGGAAAGAGCATTTCTGCAGCACTGAGATGTGCAGTGCACAGCTGTCCTGTGTCCTGCCTGAACCAGCTCCTCAGTTTACTGACACTGAGTCAACACTGACACCTGCTGGTCAGGAGGGAAACTGACTGTTAAGACACCTGCTGGGATGAACTCAGTTTATTATGTGTAGAAATCAAGAGACACTAGGACAGATTTATTTATCCACATGGTAGAAAGTCATTTTTCACAAAGTGTTCATAAGTAATCAAAATAAATTAAAAACAAACATAAAAACCCACATAAAAATTATATATTTTTTCTCTGTTTTTCCTCCTCTGTTGTTGCTGTGCAGGCTTCATAGACTTCATCGTGGAGCCGACCTTCAGCGTTCTGGTCGACACGACGGAGAAGGTGATTGGTCCTTTGATAGAAGAGGAGAGAAAGGCCAGAGAGACTGGAAACAGAAGGTCTAGGTACTTCTACTGCTATTACTACTGCTACCACACTAGAGCTTTGATCAGACCCGAAAATTCAGAATGATGCCCCCCTAACCCAAGAAAAAAAAAATCTGTCTGAACCACACAGCAGTTTTGGGCTCAAACCCATATTTCTGCTCCAAAAAAGTGTGATTCCACCCTGAGTGCACATCCTCAGCCAGCGTGCCTGTGGCCTGACCTTACAGCGAGAGTGATCAAAGTACTAAAAGTAAAAAAAAAATGGAGAAATGAAACATGAAACAATGGAGGAATGAGCTAAAGAAATATAAAGTAGCCCTGACTGTCCTCTCCTCCAGTCTGACAGGAAGTGGCTCAGTGACCGTGGAGGCGGTGCAGAGACACAGCAGTAATCGCCATGGCAACAGTGATGACGGACAGATGGACTTTTCTCTGACAGCCATCGACCTGCCAGCTCTCAGGCTCCGCCTCTCCGGCATCATCGCCAGCAACAAGGAACGCTGGAAGGAGCTCGCCGTGCACGGTACAGACACACACGCACGCACGCACGCACACACGCATGCACACACATGCACACAACATCATCACTCTGTTTGAAATGTTTTATGAATTTGATATTTGTGTGCGTGCGCGCGTGTGTGTGTGTGTGTGTGTGTGTGTGTGTGTGTGTGTGCGCGCGCACGTGTGTGTGTGTGTGTGCTGGCACAGAGCTGGCCACCAAGGATCAGGAGGAGAGCCCTGAGAGAAAGGAGGAGGCGGAGTCTAATGCAGACAACAAAGACAACCAATCAGATGCCTCACCCAGCCACAGTGCCCCTGACAGACAAGCTCCTGACCAATCACAGAGCCCCGATGCCTCCTCGCTCGATGACGTGCATGACGACCACGCGGCACCAGACCACCGCACCTGGAACGGTGCGAACCCGCTCTACAGACAGACAGGCAGACAGACAGACAGAGACAGGCAGACAGACAGAGACTGGCAGAGAGACAGAGACTGGCAGACAGACAGACAAAGACAGGCAGACAGACAGAGACTGGCAGAGAGACAGAGACAGGCAGACAGGCAGACAGACAGAGACTGGCAGAGGGACAGAGACAGGCAGACAGACAGACAGACAGAGACTGGCAGAGAGACAGAGACAGGCAGACAGACAGACAAAGACAGGCAGACAGACAGAGACTGGCAGAGAGACAGAGACAGGCAGACAGACAGACAGACAGACAGAGACTGGCAGAGAGACAGGCAGACAGACAGACTGGCAGAGAGACAGACAGACAGACAAAGACTGGCAGAGAGACAGACAGACAGACAGAAAGACAGAGACTGGCAGACAGACAGACAGAGACTGGCAGACAGACAGACAGACAGACAGACAGAGACTGGCAGACAGACAGATGGACAGACAGACAGACTGACCCAGACCACTGGACCTGGAACAGTGTGAACCCGTCGCCGGCCGTTCAGCCTCTGTAGATCTGACTGTTTGCTCCCTCACTGGCTGTCTGTGTGCTCCCACTACCTGTCTGTCTCTCCATCGATGGTGCCGTCTGGTCGTCCTGTGACCGAACAGCCCTAAATGCACCACCCACTCCTGATGGGAAGGGAGAGAAAACAAGCGCTCCCTGATGCCAGCAGGTTACAGTGACTGGTGCTGAGTCTGTGACAGACAGACAGGCAGACAGACAGACAGACAGGCAGATGGACAGACAGAGAGAGAGACTGGCAGAGAGACAGACAGACACAGAGACAGACTGGCAGACAGACACAGAGACAGACAGACTGGCAGAGAGACAGAGAGAGAAAGACAGACAGACAGAGAGTCAGACAGAAGCAGACAGACAGATAGACAGGTTGTATGTGAGACAGTGTTTGAAGGGCAGCATGGTGTGCTGACTCTAACTCTTAGTTTGCTGCAGCTTTACCTTTAAAACACACACACACACACACATGCACTCACACTCACACTCACACACTGACACACACACACACACTCTCACACTCACACACTGACACACACACACACACACACACACACACACACACACACACACGCACAGACACACACAGAGATGACCAGGTGACCAAACAGTTCACTGTCTGTTCTGCACTCCTGTTCTACCACCTGACTGACGTGTTGTCATGGTAACTGCTGTAGGGGAGGGGCCGGCGGAGGAAAAGGAGGAGGAGGAAGACGAAGTGCCTGAAAATCCCTGAAGCTGCTCGGCAGAGGTCGCGTCTCCGTGGCATTCGACGTGGCAGGACGCCCCGCGGCACAGCGGTGACGCCAGGGTTCACTTCAGCACCCTCGGCTTCAGCGCCGTCTCAACTACAACCCACCACTGTTGAAGGGCCAAGACCCCTGAGGGCCCCAGGACCGCCCGTTTGGAAACCCCTGAAACACCACGACCCATTGATTCAGATCAGACAATCAGATTAAGACTGGTAAACAGACTTAATCAGTAAATATTTTAAGATGTTTCTAATTAGTGAGCAGCAGCTTCTCTCTCCGGCTTCATGGTACATTCATCAGTGATGATTCAGTCAAAAAGGTGTTCATGTGATATTTGTCATCTGAGACATGGAGCAGTTTACTGAGAGGAAATTTTAAAAAATTATAGCTCTAAGTCTTAACATGGGTAGATGAGTGACACGAGTGAGCAAACAACACACTATCCAAAAAAAATAAAAAAAAATAAAAAAAAATATGGCTACAGCTAAGACAGGTTTCTGCTTAAACAGAAATAACATAAACAGAAATCTGATAAAAACATAATGAGCCTTGTAGCTGCTACTGAGGAGGCCCAGACTGACCGGCTTTGTTTTTGACCTGTTAATCTCTGGAGCTTAAAGGGATGGCAAACCCAGTTTTCTGATTTAGAATCGAGTCCGATCTTCGTCATCCACCAAGATTAGAGAAATCCCAAAATGCAACTAGACCAGATGGCATCCGGTGGCCTCCAGGCCCTGATCACACAGCCACAGATTTCCACAAAGCAAAGGACAGACCAGCATTCTCATATCTAGGACTCGTCCTGTGCAGGGTTTCACTATAACTGTGGTAAAACAGTTTTAGGATCTGCATTTTCTACAGTAATTTGTTCCAACAAGGCTGGGCGGGCTTTAGTTCCCCCCGCAGGGTGGCAGTCTGGACCCTGAAGACCAACCAGCCGTCCAGCAAAATGTCCTGCCGCAGCTGAAAGAGCCACAGCTAAAACTGGCACTGCATCAACATGTTAGCTCATGTTTATCTGATCCGGGAGAGGACGGCCCTCTAGTGAAGCTTTCGTCCAATCAGGTGCAGCTAGGAAGTGTTTGCATGTTTGTGGGAGAGAGCAACTGCAAATCATCAGGAGTGGCCACGCCCATCAAGCAGCACGACACTGGCTCTGCGTTCCAGTACTCATACTACCATACTATTTAGTAGGCAAAAAAAAGAATTAGTATGTCCCAGTACATAGTATGTCAGATGCAGTATGCCAAGAGTACCAGGATGTTCTACTACATCCGGTCAGATTTCACAGTATGCATGTCAGCATGCTGCTCTGGCCATTCTGACCCACAGCGGAAGTTATGAGGCACTGACTGAGCTGCGTGTACAAGCCACGCCCACATACAGACGACAACACACACACACACACACACGGCACTCACCTGGCTCAGGTACAGCAGCAGCGACAGGAAGACAGAAGATCAGAAATATGACAGAGGACAGCGCAGTATGAAACAGCACCACCATTTTGACAACAACATTCAAATGTGGCGCTACGGACGGCGGCGGAAGTGAGCAAGAGGGTCGGAGGTCAGGGAGGATGTATGTAGTGCGTCCCAATAGTATGCATACGCATGCATACTGCATGCTACACTGCATACTTTGTAAGGGCAGCTGCAGTACATACTAAAAGTAAAAAGTAGAAGTATGTGATTTAGAACACAAGGTTGATGACCAGCAGGAAGGCCAGATGGCTCATTAGTGTTGACGTCTGGACATTAGCCGCTAGTAAAGACACCAGCAGGTACACATCAGGTGGCTGACTGTAGAGAGCCAGTCAGTCAGTCAGTCAGTCAGCCAGTCAGTCAGTCAGTCAGTCAGAATAACAAGATGAGGTGGAGGTGAGGAAGTTTCCATGAAAAAAGCTGCAGTCACAGCCGCTCTGTTTGTCTGCTCGTCTGTTCGCCCCGCAACTGAGTGATGACACATCCTGCTGCGATCTGATTGGACAGTGTGACAAATTGGCCTCGTTGTTCCCTCCCACACTACATCAACAAAAACATGTTGGGAAAATGATCAGGACGTCCCAGACTGCATCTGGAGATCAGAACATGACGTACTGACCCTTTTTTTACTCAGATCTTGACTTTACTTGATGTGGGACAGATGACGTGCGTCTGGTCCGAGGTCAGTTCATCACAACAGCGTCGCCAACATTTTAGATCCGCTCTGATTTTGGATGCTGCCACGCCCCGTACCGATTCTACCCAGTGTTGTTTCTGTGTCCCCAGCAAAACCAGCAAAACCACTGCTCTGGGACTTCAGATTCTCCCAGTTCCATGATGATTTCTACACCCAACGATGACATGAAATGTTGTGAGTTTACCATCCCTTTAACTGAAGCTGAGGTGAGCTGGTCGGAGGCGAGACTGAATCAAAGCCAATTCATGCTTCTCTTGAGGGTTTGCGGCGCTCACGGCGTGTAGAGTCCGCTCTGTCCTCGCTCGTGTTTGGACTCGATTGACCAACAGCGTTTAAGAAGTCTGCATCGTGGCCGTGTGGCGGGAGCAGGAGCTTTGGTCTAAGCCTGACCACGCCACCCTGAGACCTCCACCCGGGACATACTCACACTTTCATAAGACGTGAGATTATTCAGGGTTTAAGAGCGTTCTCTGGTCAGGTATACAGCACGTTTGGAGTATACGTCTCAGTTGGGGTTTCTACCACGGTTTGTGACACACAGCCTCTTGCCTGCTTAAAAAACAAACAAACAAACAAACAAACAAACAAACAAACAAAAAACAGGGCAAACATTTAGCAAAGCTCAGGTAAAGATGCAGTTACAAAATAAAAGCCCACATTTCCAGTTGGAAGGAAAAACACACCCAACATTATGAAAGAGTGGATATCAGCTGCTTTGAGTCTGCATGGCGTCACGGAAATGGGAAAATTAGTGGAATATTCATCCTCATCAGCTTAGTAAGAGTGTTGTCTTTTTTGGAATAAGGGCAAAAATATCTGAATATTTTGTGCATGTGTCAGTGTGAGGAACTCAAACTAGAAAACAACAAAACAGCATCACGGCCGCAGGGTGCAAAAGCCATATTTGTGTTTAAATGTGTTTTACGGTTGAATCCTCCACTGAGAGCGGCGGTCCAGCCAATCACAGCAGCGCCACACGGTCCGCGGTGGTTCAGAAAATCCAGACGTGTTCACCAATTCCAGCCGCACAGACCGCAAGAAGCATGAATTAGCTTTTCCGGCATGGCGTGGCGCGGCGTGGCGCGTACGGCCACTGCAGCCGAGTTGCCGCTGCTCAGGCAGGGATGTGGTTGTACTCCTCTACGCGGTCAGGCCACCGTGTTGCTGTTGCTGTGAGTCTTGGCTGTGAATGGTGAGGAGCAGTGTCCTCCCGAGCATCACCATGGTAACTTGGGCGACAGAATCACCCGGTTCTATAGCAACGGCCCCTGGAGCTGGAACAGTGAAGCCAACATGGCCGACAGTATAAAGTGTGATTGTCAAATTCTTTAAATCCATGGCGCTGAACAGCACTGTGTTTGTTGATGCAATGTGAGCTATAGTCGTGTGCTCTGTCCCTGGGTGTGTGCGTGTGTGTGTGTGTGTGTGTGTGTGTGTGGAGGTGTGAATACTGTACAGGTGCTCTCTGTATTAATGTATTTATTAAACATGCAGAAGTCCAGTTCTCTCCGTTCTCCTGTTTCTCTTCTGTTTCTTCACACTGCAGCAGAAAGTCTTGTTTGTTCTGTTCAGATAATCAGAAGGTCGCATATGGCGGCGGCTGCATAATTAGTAATTTTCTAAATATTTTTGTTTGCTATTTCACTTCATTATATCTCAGTTTTGGCCTCTGATATTGTGAGGAAAATGAACACAAAACGATATTGGTGCCGTATTTTGTGAAGTGATGTTACTTTCAGTTTCCCTCAGTGATGCAGATCAGGCTTCACCTCCCTGGCAGTAGAGGGCGCTGCACTCCTCCCCCACACGCTCTGTCCGGTACATTTCAGCTCGATAGAAACGTCACAGAGCCAAACATACCGAAACTTCGCCTCATTTACTTTCCTACCTTGGGTGAAAGGCAACGCCTGGCACACAAAGAAGGTGAAAACACTTAAGTGGTTTGGATCGACTTCAGTTTCAAAGAATCCTATGAACCAAAACAAACAAACAAACAAACAAAAACAGGTTAAAAAAAAAAAAAAAAAAAGGTAATTAACTGAAACTGTATTGTGTGTTTACAAAACTAAGTAAAATAAACTAAAATTATGGAGAAAATGCCTTTATTGGTTCATCTGTCATCAGTGAAGACATTTTTTAGTTTTTCTTGCACAACAAAAACCTTTGTGACCTTTTTTGAAACTCACCCCTGACAAATACCTTAAACAGGGAGAAAAGACTAAAACTGACAGTGGAACTAATAAAAACTAAACTAAAACCTGAACTAGACATAAAGTAAAACTAAGCTGAGAATAAACAGCCTGAGCTAAAACAGCTGGACATGATGTGCATGTAGTCCAGTCTAAGGTCTAAATGGAGACTTTGTCAGACAGAAAGATTGATGACTGTATAAAAGAAGCATCACCTGTCAAAGTGCCTTTGAGCAACACAGTGAAGCAGTCAGCTAAAGGCCAGAATATGTAAGAATAGCTGCTTCTGTCACTGAGGCTGAGAATAAACAGCAGTGGGAAACAGAGATGCTCTGATGGTGAATATTTTACAATATTGACTCATATCTTAAACATAAGAACCACAGCATGTCCGCTTATTTTTCCAGACTTGTTCAGGCTTTTTCAGTTCAGTCCATTGACTCATCAAAAAAAAGAACATTTTGATGTTTCCTCCGTCATATAAAAAGTCTCCACAGCCTCTCTCTCTACAGCAGTTTGGTCCCACGGGAGTTGGGCTTTAGGATTTGAAATGAAACTATGTGTTTAACAGCTTTCCTAAACCAGGGGTAGAAAAAGGCATAGATCACAGGGTTTAGACAAGAGTTTAAATAGAACACATAGGTCACAGCAGCTGTAGATGAGACAGAGACTTGACCTGCCAGAGAGATGATGTAAAATGGAAAGAAGCACATTAGAAACACAACTACGACAACACCGAGAGTCCTGGCTGCTTTCAGCTCCGATTTCTTAGCAGTTCCAGTCCCTGAAGGCTGCAGAGTGACAGACACAATGTGGGATCTCATGGCACGAGCCTGAGACACAGCCACCACAAACACTCTCATATACAGAACTATGATTACAGTAATAGGGATAATAAAGTTTAAAATAAAGTCAACAGCTCCTGTGATAGAATTAATGACAATCACACACTCTCCCTGGCAGGAATTAGACCTGCCTGGTTGCTTCAGGGTATCACTCAGAACCAGACTGCTGTACAAAACAGAGCAGATCCACCACAGACAAACAGAGATTTTAACTCTCCTCAGAGTGACTTTGGTGGGATAACACAGAGGGTCACAAATAGCCACATAGCGGTCGACTGATATGAGCACCATGTTTCCTATTGAGGAGGAGGTAATGATAAACAACACAATGGGATACAAAGCACACATTAAATCACCCAGAAACCAGCAGGGCCTTATACGCAGGATTTCAAACAGCAACAAGATTCCCACAAGGAGGTCTGACATAGCCAGGGAGAGGAGGAGGAGGTTGGTGGGGGTGTGCAGCTGCCTGGAGACAAACAAGAGATTTGTATTCATCATGTTTGCAGAATCAGTTGATTGCATCACAAGTTTTCAAGCATTATTCAGCGTTCAGCAGAAAACTGATAAAAATTTCCAGTCTCACCTGTAGTGGGAGATGGAGATGATGACCAGCAGGTTGAGAGCCACAGTGAGCAGAGACATGGAGGACAGCAGGATGTAGATGATCATGACCCAGGATTGAGGATGTGTGTTCTTCCTGCAGGAGGTGTTGAGGAGGTGTGGAAAGCAGAGTTCAGCTCCTTCCAGGGTCTCCATCATCAGAGAGAGAGGAGGAGAGGAGAATCTGCTGAGGTCTGGCAGCTCTCTGAACAAAACTCTCTGTCACACAGATAATTTATCTCCTTTTTGGCCCTCTCCTTATCCTTCCCTCTCCCCATTTTCCCCTTCAGAGACTGATCTCGCTCCTCCCCTACTTGGATCATCTTCATCACCTTCATCACGCTCTTTTTCCCTCCATTTCTCTTCTTCCTTACATCTCATCTTCCCCTGAGCCTCCCCGCATCTTCATCAACCTGCTTCCGTACTTAGTCAATTTAATAGACATTCTTTTTTTATGACAATTACAACACTTACCAGTAATTGCATAGAGTTAACACTGACCAAAAAAAAAAAAAAAGCAACTCATCCTTGACATCCAACTTTACGGCTTCCATCGTCCTGACCTGCTACGATTACAGAACGGTTAGAACAGAGCACCCAGTTCTGCTGCAAGAGCCTACAGGAAACCAGTTCCTGGTTCTCCTATAATTTTCTCAAACTTAACAGTGACAAAACTGAGCTCCTTCTCATCGGCACCAAATCCACCCTTTCAAAGATAAATAGTTTCTCCATCTCTTTTGACAACTCCTCAGTTTTCCCCTTTCATGTAAACTGTGCATTCCCCCAGGTTAAGAGTCTGGGTGTCACCCTTGACAGTACTCTATCATTTCAGTCTCACATTAATAATGTCACACGGTCAGCTTACTTCCATCTACGAAATATCTCACGCCTCCGCCCATCCCTCACACCCAACAGCACTGCTATCCTGGTCCACACTCGCATCCCGTCTCGATTACTGTAACTCCCTGCTCTTTGGCTTACCTGATAAATCCATCCATAAACTGCAACTTGTTCAAAACTCCGCCACCAGAATCATTTCTAGAACCCCCTCTTCCAGTCATATAACACCTGTCCTACAGCAGCTCCATTGGCTTCCTATCAAATACCGCATTGCCTATAAAATCCTTCAACTCACCTTCAAGGCTATCAACAACTTCGCCCCTCAGTATCTTGCTGAGCTCCTTCATATCAACATACCCACCTGTACTCTCAGGTCCTCCTCCTCCATCCAATTAACCCTTCCACCTGCTCGCCTATCCACCATGGGGTCGAGAGCCTTCAGCTGCTCGGCCCCCTGCCTCTGGAACTCATTGCCACAGACCATACAACACTCAGACTCTGTCACTCCCTTTAAATCCCGCCTTAAAACTCACCTCTTCAGACAAGCCTATGCACTTTAATCTTGTGACTGGAATGACATTACTGTTGCACCTTACTGTTGTTTTATGTATTGCACTTTGTTTTTCATTGATTATTATGTTTTATTGATTGTTTTTATTGTCCTTTGGTACGGTGACCTTGGGCGTCCTGAAAGGCACCTTTAAATAAAATGTATTATTATTATTATTATTATTATTATTATTATTAAAAGAAAAGCCAGGCTACGGCAGGTGATGTGGACAAGGCCAATGAGTTCAACCAGTTTTATAATAGGTTTGACACAGCGGCCAGGGTCTGCACTGCCTCATCAGCACACCCCTCCACCTCTCCAGCAGCAGCCCCCGCCCCTACACCGCCCTCTCTTCACTCCTCCAGCCCCAACACTGCAGCTGCAACTCCCCTGCCTCCTAGCTCCCCTCCCTTCTTCTCTGTAGATGAGGTGAGGATGGAGCTGAGGAGACTGCGACCAGGGAAGGCGGCTGGCCCAGATGATGTGTGCCCGAGGCTGCTGAAGGTCTGTGCGGACCAACTGGCCGAGCCTCTCCAGCGGCTGTTTAACCTGAGCCTGCAGGTTGGGAGGGTCCCGGTCCTGTGGAAAACTTCATGTCTTGTGCCGGTCCCCAAGGCTGGGTGCCCGGCCGAGCTCAACGACTACAGACCGGTGGCCCTTACATCACACATTATGAAGACCCTGGAGCGGTTGATCCTCCGTCACCTGAGACCACAGACCATACACGCACTCGACCCCCTGCAGTTTGGGTACTGGGAGCACATTGGGGTAGACGATGCAGTCCTCTACCTCTTACACCGGGCCTACTCCTACTTGGATGAGCCGGGGAGTCAAGTGAGGATTTTGTTCTTCGACTTCTCGAGCGCCTTTAACACCATCCAGCCTCTGCTGCTCCGAGAGAAGCTTGGACTAATGGGAGTTGAACCTGCCCTCACTTCCTGGATCACTGACTATCTGACTGGAAGACCACAGTATGTCAGGTTGGGAAGCTGTGTTTCTGAGACGGTTGAGAGCAGCACTGGTGCTCCGCAGGGGACTGTGCTGGCTCCGTACCTGTTCACCCTGTACACATCAGACTTCAGCTACAACTCACAGTCCTGCCACATTCAGAAATATTCTGATGATACAGCTATTGTGGCATGTGTGAGGAAGGGGCAGGAGGCGGAGTACAGGGACCTTGCGGGAGCCTTCAGCAGCTGGTGTGAGAGGAACGGCCTGATCCTAAACACCAAAAAGACCAAGGAGATGGTCATGGACTTCCGCAGGTCTAAGCCACCGATGCGGCCAGTCAACATCAGGGGCGAGGACATCGAGGTGGTGCAGTCCTATAAGTACCTGGGGGTGCACCTGGACAGCAAGCTCGACTGGTCTGTGAATACAGATGCGGTCTTCAGGAAGGGCCAGAGCAGGCTCTACTTCTTGAGGAGGCTCAGGTCCTTCGAGGTCTGTGGGGAGATGCTGGACATGTTTTACCAGTCGGTGGTGGCGAGTACCATTTTTTATGCTGCTGTCTGCTGGGGAGGCAGTGTGACGGAGAGGGACACCCGAAGGCTGGACAAGCTGATCCAGAAAGCTGGATCAGTGCTGGGGAGGCACCTGGACTCACTGGGGATTGTGGTGGAGAGGAGGATGCGGACCAAGCTGTCTGACATCATCGACAATATCAACCACCCCCTCCACCACACCCTGGTGGCGCAGGCCAGTAGCCGCAGTGGGCGGCTAACTGCGCTGCGTTCCAGGACTGAGTGCCACAGGAGGTCCTTTGTCCCTACTGCCATCAGGCTGTATAATGGCTCAGTCTGGGACAGGGGCCGCTGACTCCTTTAGCTTATTTATTACAACTCAGGCTGGACTCTTTTATTCTATTTATGCACTTTAAACCCCTTTTTTCTATGCACCTTACACAGTTTTACAGTTTTTTACAATATCAGACTCACATTTGTATTCTCTGTCTGACTGAGTGAGTGGCTGCCTTTTTTTATATGGTATATGGTGTATGTATTGTTTGTCCCTTATGGTATATGTATGGTATATGTATTGTGTGTACTACGAGCTATGTGACACAGAGAATTTCCCTGAGGGGATGAATAAAGTACCTATCTATCTATCTATCTATCTAAATCCCCGACTCAGGGTTTGCATGCCCCCATGCAGCAGCACCAAGAGGAGGGACCAATGGACTGTGGCCGTGACATGCTTGGCCTCTCCTGGGCTACCACTTGTGGCAATCACATTGTCCTTGTGGCCACAAAATGCATTACTAAGTCAACTGAGGCAGATGCCATGGCTGACCAGAATGCCGCCACCACTGCCAAGACAATGGTCAACAAAATGGTTGGCTGTTTTTTTGCACCCAAAGAACTAAAAGGCCACAACTTCACAGCCAGGGTCTTTGGTGAGGTCTTCCAGTTGTTTGGCATCAGGAAAATGTGCACCACTCCCTCCATCGCCACCGTGATGTGCTGTTGGAGCATTTCAACCAGATTTTTGCCACCCAACTTGCAAGATGAGTTACATGGTAACATCATGTTTTAAGGTTAATGTTGCCTTGCTAGTGTCTCTGTGTGTGCCATGTATGCTGTTTACTTCATTTAATGAAGACTGCTCAGCTGATTTCTGTCTTTTGAGTCATTCTTATGGTAAAAAGCCGCCAGCTCAACACAAGATACATTTGCATCATGCTATATTTTGAGATGTTTAACCCCTCATCGTTCCGGACCTCTCTTAGACCCAAATAGAACATAGACCCACATAGAAACACATAGAAGTGCTCAGCAGTATGTGTTAACTTATTGTAGTCATAAATCAATAATAAAGTGTTAAGAGTGTATAAAGGTTAGAACATTATGATGTTCCAATCCTTTCCAAGCTGAGGCTTAATATTAGACTGAGCATGAATTCTAGGTGTACACATGTTTCAAATTGGCAGCAAACGTGTGTCCACCAAGAGCAAAATATCCTCTCCAAGTCTTACTCAGTTATACACTGAAATAGTTACGTCTCATTTAATGTAAGCAGGGATAGCAGAGTATTGCTGAAATGCTCAAAACATTCAGATAAATGTCAGATCTATATCATGAACAAAGAGTGGTTGGTTATATTGTTAGATGTAATACTAAAAATTAACAGCAGAGGGTGACACAGATTATCTGATAGATGCCAGAGCTTAGAAACATGGCTTAAAGTATGGTGTCTTTTATATGTGTGTCCTGACTTTAGGCTTTTTGAATTAACTGAATTAAAAAGCATTTAGCCTATGGAAAAAAAAAAAAAAAAAACAAAACAAAAAACAAAACAAACAAAAAAAAACAAAGAAACAAAACAAAACAAAAAAAAAGCATTTAATTCGAGTTAGTCCACAGCCTCTCTACAGTATGCTGGCCTTACAGGAGTCAGGCTGCAGGATCTGAAGTGAAACTATGTGTTTAATAGATTTTCTAAACCATGGATAGAAAAAAGCATAAACCACAGGGTTTAGACAGGAGTTAAAATAGAACAGCCAGATCTCAAAGGCCACAGCTGAAGCAGTGATCAAGGTGTCTTGGCCTGTAAGAGAGGGATAGTAATAAGGAAAGAGACATATTAGAAACACAACTATGACAATCCCGAGAGTCCTGGCTGCTTTCAGCTCAGATTTCTTAGCAGTTCCAGTCCCTGAAGGCTGCAGAGTGACAGACACAATGTGGGATCTCATGGCACGAGCCTGAGACACAGCCACCACAAACACTCTCATATACAGAACTATGATCACAGTAATGGGACCAATAAATGTCAAAATGAGGTCAACAGATCCTGCAATGTAGTTAATGATAACAACACACTCTCCATAGCAGGAATTATATCTGCCTGGTTGTCTCAGATTATCATTTAGGATTAGACTGTTGTAGAAAACAGAACAGATCCAACACAGACAAACACAGATTTTAACTCTTTTCTGAGTGATTCTGATGGGGTAACGCAGAGGGTCACAAATAGCCACATAGCGGTCAACTGATATGAGAACCATATTTCCTACTGAGGCAGAAGTTAGAATAAAATCCACAAAGTAATACAGAGTGCACAGGAGGTCACCCAGAAACCAGCAGCCTCCTATGAGGATTTGACCCGGCATCAGCAGGAGGCCCACGAGGAGGTCTGACACAGCCAGAGAGAGGAGGAGGAGGTTGGTGGGGGTGTGGAGTTTCCTAGAGAGAAACAGGAGCATTATATTTATTATGTTGCTGTTATCTTATGTAAAGAACAGAGAAACAACATCCTCTGCTGTAAAGAGTTTTTTTTCTCATAGGTGGCGAAGAAAATCCCAACGCCAAAAGGGGAACAACGGAAGAAATCTTTTGAAGGATCACAGCGAGTCAGAAGCATATTTCAGCTCAGTCAGGAGTGTAATGGATGCTAAGTGGGTCATTGTTATTATTATCAATAGCAATATGAATTATCGAGCATTCAAGAAATACAAGAGAGAGATTTGTCATAATCCATGAGCCGTATGCACTTGTAAGTCTTCCAATTTTATAAAGAATCATGTGGAAGAACTATCTGGCCACCTGTAGTGAGAGATGGAGATGATGACCAGCAGGTTGAGAGCCACAGTGAGCAGAGACATGGAGGACAGCAGGATGTAGATGGTCGTGGTTTCAGAGCGAGAAAGCATCGGCTTCCTGCAGGAGGTGTTGAGGAGGTGTGGAAAGCAGAGTTCAGCTCCTTCCAGGGTCTCCATCATCAGAGAGAGAGGAGGAGAGGAGAATCTGCTGAAGTCTGGCAGCTCTCTGAACAAAACTCTGTCACACAGCTGATTTATCTCCTTTTTTCATCTTCTTGCTGACTAATGTCCCTCCTCCGCCTCTCCTCTCTGCATCATATTCTTCATCTCCATCTTCATCACTGTTTCTGCTGCCCTCAAGGATCAAAGATCACAGATATCTTTATTATCTTTGAGGGACAGTTTGTTGTAAAGCCAGCAGTACTGCACAATCAACAGACAAACAACAAATTAAGTTCAACATAAAAAAAAAAAAAAAAACACATTACATTGTTTACAAGGCCAGCGGGAGCCAGGACAAATGAGTTCTTAAATCTGTTGAGCTGCTTGAACAGGGGGTGTCTCTGATCAGCCTTCTTCGAGCTCCTCACCTGGCACAGATGAATAAGGTCATTCAAGCTCATGTCTGGAGTTCTGCTGCACACTTTGACAGTGACCAATGCCAGCTGACAGAGGAGACTCTGAGGACAGATTCAGTAAAACAAGAATAAAACATTTTCATGAAGAAGTTGTCAGTGTTGAAAGTTGTGAATTCTGAATACCTCTTCTGATGGGCTTTTCTACACACAGCATCCACCTGAAGTTCAGAGGGCAACTGCATCCACCTGCCACCAAGCCAGATTAATCATTTTCTCCTGCACTTTGTGGACATTTCCCTCCACCTGTACCTGTCTCTGTGCTGCTTTTTAAATGATGCTGGTCCATCCATCCGTTGTCCAAACCGCTTATCCTCACAAGGCTCACTGGGCGGAAGGCAGGGAAACACCCTGGACAGGTTGCCAGTCCACTGCAGGGCAGACAGACAAACACTGACATTCACACACAGGGGCAATTTAGTATCTCCAATTCACCTAACCTGCATGTCTTTGGACTGTGGGAGGAAACCGGAGTGCCCAGCGGAAACCCACACAGACACACACAAAGGACCCTGGGTGGGAATCAAACCCATAAAGAAGAATAGCAGGAACCTCATGGTGCATGTGTAACACTGTCTGTTATGGTGGAAGTTGGCCAATCGACACCGCAGCTCCGAGGTAAAAGCTGTCTGTCAGTTTGCTTGTTTTGGATTTGATGATCCTGAACCTTCTGCCAGATGGTAACAGGGATTCTGTGGGCTTTCTTTTTGAGTTTGTTGGTGTAGATAATGCCCAGTCCAGGGAGCTTGAACCTGATGATGCACTGGGCCGCCTACATCACACAGTAGAGGCTGTGACGTTCTGCAGCTGTGCAGCTGGCATTCCACACTGTGGCGCTGTCGTTCAGGATGGACTCAATGGTATTTCTGTAGGAATTAAGAAGTAGTTTTGGAGGTAGTTTAGCTCGCCTCAGTGAGAGAGCCAGGTACCAGCTCCTGGTGCCCCTGGGGCCCCGTGATGCCCCTGTGTGGTGTGGCTAAATGGAATCAGAGTTGCAAAGATGCTGCATTGGCTCTGGTCCCACTTCTACCGGCCAGGCTGCAGACAAGATGATGAAATGAGACCAGTGTAACCAGGGTACGGACTAGAAGTGCCTGACTCAGGGTTTGCATGCCCCCATGCAGCAGCACCAAGAGGAGGGACCAATGGACTGTGACCGTGACATGCTTGGCCTCCCCTGGGCTATCACTTGTGGCAATCACTTTGTCCTTGTGGCCACAAAATGCATTACTAAGTCAACTGAGGCGGATGCCATGGCTGACCAGAATGCCGCCACCACTGCCAAGACAATGGTCAACAAAATGGTTGGCTGTTTTTTTGCACCCAAAGAACTAAAAGGCCACAACTTCACAGCCAGGGTTTTTGGTGAGGTCTTCCAGTTGTTTGGCATCAGGAAAATGTGCACCACTCCCTCCATCGCCACCGTGATGTGCTGTTGGAGCATTTCAGCCAGATTTTTGCCACCCAACTTGCACGATGAGTTACATGGTAACACCATGGGCTCTATTTTCCCGGCGCAGCGCAGGGTGGCGCAGTGAGGCGCACCCCGCGCAAAGCTAGTTTCGACCAGCGCAACCCGTGGGGCGCACAGTTTCGTATTTTCACAGACCGAGGTGTGCCGAGATGGGAGTGGCGGCGCAGCAGGGGGGGGGTGCCGACAGATTCAACTTGGCTCAGTGACATTTTCGTGCCAAAAGGCTTCGCCGAGGTGCGCCAAAAGCTCGCCATCTGAAACCACGTCTACTTTCGGCGCAAGGCGCAGCGGGGCTGGCGCAGTGGAATTTTGGCTGACAGGCGGGCAGTGCGCACAAGTCACCATAACCTCACAGATTGTCAGGCACGGTAAAAATGCAATAAATACCCACAAAAAACACAATTCAATGCTATAATCTCAATCAGCACATAAATGTATCCCCATATCGACTGTCCCGTCACAACTGATGTCAGATCAAAGGAGATTGGCACCGTTTGGCATGCGCAATGGAAACCCAACCTGATCACCTGTCAGTCAAACAATGTGTCCAGTATGGTGATGTCTTTTTTCCAGTCATGGTGTCTGGCGCTGCTCCTGTTAACTACACAGTTCTTCTTCCATATATATAAATAAATATTCCACACTGGGTTTCCGTTATCCGGTAATGTCCGGTGAAAATATTCCCTCTAAGCACAATTTGAATTTTATTAAAACAGTCAATTTTCACGTAATTTTATTTTATTTATTTATTTATTTATTTTTAATAGCCTGCGTGATCCCTGTCTCCAGTGTAACAGAGAGAGAGAGAGAGAGGTTTCTTTCTGCAGAACCGGATCAAAACAGTGGAGCGAAGTCGCCTGGGGGAGAACAAGGTCACAAGACTGATGCGCATTGCAAGTTGCGGAGAGACACTTGAGACTTTCGATTTTAATTCAGCTGCTGAATTAAGTTTTTATTGCATCAATCTGATTTCAAGTTGGCAGCACGCAGCGTTATTAAAATGGTATGAGCCAGTTTTTTTGTTTGCAAATTGTAGTTGCAGTTGTTTGCAATTGTGTGCAATGTTCATGTTAAAAGAGCACAGGCTTGTGCAATATTTATTTATTTATTTTAGACGTCACGCATGTGAGTCAATTGACGGCACTCGTTTTATTTGATATAGCCTACTTTTCAGTCAAAAGATTACGCTATAAATTGACATGCCTTGATATCATTCTTATATAGCCTGCATATAATTTTAAGCTCAATAAATTCAGATAATATTTGACCGGAATTTCAAACATTTGTCCGGGAAATTGAAAACCTGTCGGTCATGTTGTCCGGTGCCAATTTTTTTTTTAACGGAAACCCTGATTCCACACATATCGAAAATGTAAAACGCATCAATTCCTTGCCAGACTCTGGGTGTTTAGAACAGCAAATGTAAAAGCTTTCATGAACCAGATTTTGTTTTAATCTCAAGTATGTCCTTGCATCAGTAAGTGATGGAGTCGAAAGTTGCAAAACAAACATGTATTTATATGAATACGGCGAGGATTATCCTTTGAGGTAAAAACATTCATCAAAAATGGGGGCTTCACAGTTAAATTTATATTTGCTCGTAAAAATCAATACTTTTAACAGACGGTGACAGAGCTGGAAAAAGAGAGATGCGAGGCAGGCAGGTAATGGAAAGACAGGGGAATGAAGAAGACGAATGTAAGGATAAATGCATGGATGGATGGATGGATGGACAGATGGATGGCAGGTAGCTCCAGCGACATTCCAGCAGCCAAGACTGGCCTCTTTGTCCTTAGTGTGTGTTGCGGCTGCTCTCTTTCTCCATGCCAATTGTGTGAACGTTCATTACGCCTTCGCGCAGCGCATTTTAAAGGCGAGGACAGGGGCTCATTTGATTGGTTTAAAGTGAATCGGCTGTGTCAAACCCACTCCACGTCTTCTCTCCTCCCTTGCGCCGGTAGGAGGAACGGCACAGTAGTTGCGCCAAGGCGCATGGCGTGCCAAAATAGCAAAATCCACTTGGCCACACCCAGTTGGCGCAGCTGTGCTGCGCCTCTGCCTCGCCTGGTCTGCGAAAATAGAGGATTCAAGGATTCAAGGATTCAAGGAACTTTATTGTCATACCAGTTCACACTTACATGCTAGTGGTACGAAATTAGCACTCAGGTCCCGGTATAAGCCAAAAAAACCCCCCGGAAAAAAAAGACCAGAAAAAGAAGTGTAAATATAAGTGTAAATATAGAATATAAGATATATAAGATATATAACAGTATATATATATAGGTATAAACAGTATATATAAACAGTATAAACAGTATATATAAACAGTATGTGTGGATATAAACAGTATGTAAACTATAAACAGTATATGTAAATAAATGTAAACAGCATATATAAATGTAAATAAAAATATAAATAAAAATATAAATAGTATATATATAATAAGTATAAATAAACAGCCTATATATAACTAAGTAGTATATGTGTAATAAATAATAAATATAATATATATATATATATATATAAGCAGTAAATATAAAAATATAGAGAAAAATATAAACAGCCTATGTAAATATAGACAGTATATATACAGTACAGGCCAAAAGTTTGGACACACCTTCTCATTCAATGCGTTTTCTTTATTTTCATGACTATTTACATTGTAGATTCTCACTGAAGGAATCAAAACTATGAATGAACACATGTGGAGTTATGTACTTAACAAAAAAAGGTGAAATAACTGAAAACATGTTTTATCTTCTAGTTTCTTCAAAATAGCCACCCTTTGCTCTGATTACTGCTTTGCACACTCTTGGCATTCTCTCCATGAGCTTCAAGAGGTAGTCACCTGAAATGGTTTTCACTTCACAGGTGTGCCTTATCAGGGTTAATTAGTGGAATTTCTTGCTTTATCAATGGGGTTGGGACCATCAGTTGTGTTGTGCAGAAGTCAGGTTACTACACAGCCGACAGCCCTATTGGACAACTGTTAAAATTCATATTATGGCAAGAACCAATCAGCTAACTAAAGAAAAACGAGTGGCCATCATTACTTTAAGAAATGAAGGTCAGTCAGTCCGGAAAATTGCAAAAACTTTAAATGTGTCCCCAAGTGGAGTCGCAAAAACCACCAAGCGCTACAACGAAACTGGCACACATGAGGACCGACCCAGGAAAGGAAGACCAAGAGTCACCTCTGCTTCTGAGGACAAGTTAATCCGAGTCACCAGCCTCAGAAATGTCAAGTTAACAGCAGCTCAGATCAGAGACCAGATAAATGCCACACAGAGTTCTAGCAGCAGACCCATCTCTAGAACAACTGTTAAGAGGAGACTGAGCGAATCAGGCCTTCATGGTCAAATAGCTGCTAGGAAACCACTGCTAAGGAGAGGCAACAAGCAGAAGAGATTTGTTTGGGCCAAGAAACACAAGGAATGGACATTAGACCAGTGGAAATCTGTGCTTTGGTCTGATGAGTCCAAATTTGAGATCTTTGGTTCCAACCGCCGTGTCTTTGTGAGACGCAGAAAAGGTGAACAGATGGATTCCACATGCCTGGTTCCCACTGTGAAGCATGGAGGAGGAGGTGTGATGGTGTGGGGGTGTTTGGCTGGTGACACTGTTGGGGATTTATTCAAAATTGAAGGCACACTGAACCAGCATGGCTACCACAGCATCCTGCAGCGACATGCCATCCCATCCGGTTTGCGTTTATTGGACGATCATTTATTTTTCAACAGGACAATGACCCCAAACACACCTCCAGGCTGTGTAAGGGCTATTTGACCAAGAAGGAGAGTGATGGAGTGCTGCGGCAGATGACCTGGCCTCCACAGTCACCGGACCTGAACCCGATCCAGATGGTTTGGGGTGAGCTGGACCGCAGAGTGAAGGCAAAGGGGCCAACAAGTGCTAAACACCTCTGGGAACTCCTTCAAGACTGTTGGAAAACCATTTCAGGTGACTACCTCTTGAAGCTCATGGAGAGAATGCCAAGAGTGTGCAAAGCAGTAATCAGAGCAAAGGGTGGCTATTTTGAAGAAACTAGAATATAAAACATGTTTTCAGTTATTTCACCTTTTTTTGGTTAAGTACATAACTCCACATATGTTCATTCATAGTTTTGATTCCTTCAGTGAGAATCTACAATGTAAATAGTCATGAAAATAAAGAAAACACATTGAATGAGAAGGTGTGTCCAAACTTTTGGCCTGTACTGTATATATATATATAAATATGTATATATAATATAGACAGTGTAGTATAGAATGGACCAAGCCACAGAACCTGATGCCCGGGACTGGGATTCATGGAACTGTTGGACTTGGTCAGTGCAGAATTAGCTTAGTGCTAGAGCCCCATGTTTTAAGGTTAATGTTGCCTTGCTAGCGTCTCTGGGCTCTAGTTTCGCAGACCTGGCGAGGCGCGGGCGCAGCTCTCTCTCTCTCTCTGGTACACCGGAGACAGGGATCACGCAGTCTATTTAAAAAAAATATATATATATATAAATAAAATTACGTGGAAAGTTTTAATAAAATTCAAATTGTGAATACTTTCACCGGACATTTAAAAATTACTGGACTTTGGCAGATTTTACCAGTCATAGTCCGGTGATTACTGGATAACGAAAACCCAGTGTGGAATATTTATATATATGGAAGAAGAACTGTGTAGTTAACACGAGCAGCACCAGACACCATGACTGGAAAAAAGACATCACCATACTGGACACATTGTTTGACTGACAGGTGATCAGGTTGGGTTTTCATTACGCATGCCAAACGGTGCCAATCTCCTTTGATCTGACATCAGATGTGACGGGACAGTTGATATGGAGATAAACTTATGTGCTGATTGAGATGGTAGCATTGAATAGTGTTTTTTGTGGGTATTTATTGCATTGTTAATGTGCCTGACATTCTGTGAGGTTGTGGTGACGTGTGCGCACTGCCCGCCTGTCAGCCAAACTTCCACTGTGCCACCCCGCTGCGCCTTGTGCCGAAAGTAGACCTGGTTTCAGGAGGCGAGCTTTTGGCGCACCTCGGTGAAGCCTTTTGGCACGAAACTGTCACTGCGCCAAGCTGAATCTGTAGACACCTCCCCCTGCTGCGCTGCCACTCCCATCTCGGCGCAGATCCGTCTGCGAAACTTGGAAACCGTCCGCCTCGCCCGTTGCGCTGGTCGAAACTAGCTTTGCGCGGGGTGTGCCTCACTGCGCCACCCTGCGCTGCGCCGGGAAACTAGAGCCTTCTGTGTGTGCCATGTATGCTGTTTACTTCATTTAATGAAGACTGCTTGGCTGAGTTTATTGATGGGGATGGAAATGTTAATAGACAACAAAGGGTATGAGTGCTCAGCCCTTTACTGGGAATAGTACTACTTGATAATAATAATAAAAAAAAAAAAAAAAAAAAAAAAAAAAAAACTGATAATACACAGTCCATAATAGTATACAGTCTAATTTTATCCTGTCAATATTGTTAAATGTTCCATCTTACATCAAATATTTCTGCTCTACTTCAATTTTAAGTGACACTAATGTGAGATGAAATGACAATCTGAACTTTTGGCCACACGATGGGCAGAATGGCTGGAAAACTGTAGACCAACTGACCAAATACTTCTGTTCTACAAGACAGACAAAGATGGACAAAGATCACATGAATGTGATTAGGGAAATACTTGTAGCAAAAATACTGACAAAGACCTTGACAACTGTAGTCCGATCTACGCATGTCAGTTAGAAACAAGCTTTCTGAAAGGAAAGAAAACACTGACAGACTTTTACTGTTTGTCCTCTTAATTTGTTGTTGCATAACAAATCAGAATCAGAAATACTTTAGTGATCCCCGGAGGGCATTTGGGTAAGACCCACAATGTTGAATGCACAGTTTACATGAAAGGGGGTTCTTGCATTTCATAGTGCTTCAGACTTAATCAAAGGCTGATTCAAGTGACAAAACCATCCTTTCCAAGCTGAGGCTTAATATTAGACTGAGCATGAATTCTAGGTGTACACATGTTTCAAATTGGCAGCAAACGTGTGTCCACCAAGAGCAAAATATCCTCTCCAAGTCTTACTCAGTTATACACTGAAATAGTTACGTCTCATTTAATGTAAGCAGGGATAGCAGAGTATTGCTGAAATGCTCAAAACATTCAGATAAATGTCAGATCTATATCATGAACAAAGAGTGGTTGGTTATATTGTTAGATGTAATACTAAAAATTAACAGCAGAGGGTGACACAGATTATCTGATAGATGCCAGAGCTTAGAAACATGGCTTAAAGTATGGTGTCTTTTATATGTGTGTCCTGACTTTAGGCTTTTTGAATTAACTGAATTAAAAAGCATTTAGCCTATGGAAAAAACAAAACAAAAACAAAACAAAAAACAAAACAAACAAAAAAAAAACAAAGAAACAAAACAAAACAAAACAAAAAAAAGCATTTAATTCGAGTTAGTCCACAGCCTCTCTACAGTATGCTGGCCTTACAGGAGTCAGGCTGCAGGATCTGAAGTGAAACTATGTGTTTAATAGATTTTCTAAACCATGGATAGAAAAAAGCATAAACCACAGGGTTTAGACAGGAGTTAAAATAGAACAGCCAGATCTCAAAGGCCACAGTTGAAGCAGTGATCAAGGTGTCTTGGCCTGTAAGAGAGGGATAGTAATAAGGAAAGAGACATATTAGAAACACAACTATGACAATCCCGAGCGTCCTGGCTGCTTTCAGCTCCGATTTCTTAGCAGTTCCAGTCCCTGAAGGCTGCAGAGTGACAGACACAATGTGGGATCTCATGGCACGAGCCTGAGACACAGCCACCACAAATACTCTCATATACAGAACTATGATCACAGTAATGGGACCAATAAATGCCAAAATGAGGTCAACAGATCCTGCAATGTAGTTAATGATAACAACACACTCTCCATAGCAGGAATTATATCTGCCTGGTTGTCTCAGATTATCATTTAGGATTATACTGCTGTTGAAAACAGAACAGATCCAACACAGACAAACACAGATTTTCACTCTTTTCTGAGTGATTCTGATGGGGTAACGCAGAGGGTCACAAATAGCCACATAGCGGTCGACTGATATCAGAACCATATTTCCTACTGAGGCAGAAGTTAGAATAAAATCCACAAAGTAAAACAGAGTGCACAGGAGGTCACCCAGAAACCAGCAGCCTCCTATGAGGATTTGACCCGGCATCAGCAGGAGGCCCACGAGGAGGTCTGACACAGCCAGAGAGAGGAGGAGGAGGTTGGTGGGGGTGTGGAGTTTCCTAGAGAGAAACAGGAGCATTATATTTATTATGTTGCTGTTATCTTACGTAAAGAACAGAGAAACAACATCCTCTGCTGTAAAGAGTTTTTTTTCTCATAGGTGGCGAAGAAAATCCCAACGCCAAAAGGGGAACAACGGAAGAAATCTTTTGAAGGATCACAGCGAGTCAGAAGCATATTTCAGCTCAGTCAGGAGTGTAATGGATGCTAAGTGGGTCATTGTTATTATTATCAATAGCAATATGAATTATCGAGCATTCAAGAAATACAAGAGAGAGATTTGTCATAATCCATGAGCCGTATGCACTTGTAAGTCTTCCAATTTTATAAAGAATCATGTGGAAGAACTATCTGGCCACCTGTAGTGAGAGATGGAGATGATGACCAGCAGGTTGAGAGCCACAGTGAGCAGAGAGATGGAGGACAGCAGGATGTAGATGGTAGTCGTTTCAGAGCGAGAAAGCATCGGCTTCCTGCAGGAGGTGTTGAGGAGTTGTGGAAAGCAGAGTTCAGCTCCTTCCAGGGTCTCCATCATCAGAGAGAGAGGAGGAGAGGAGAATCTGCTGAAGTCTGGCAGCTCTCTGAACAAAACTCTGTCACACAGCTGATTTATCTCCTTTTTTCATCTTCTTGCTGACTAATGTCCCTCCTCCGCCCCTCCTCTCTGCATCATATTCTTCATCTCCATCTTCATCACTGTTTCTGCTGCCCTCAAGGATCAAAGATCACAGATATCTTTATTATCTTTGAGGGACAGTTTGTTGTAAAGCCAGCAGTACTGCACAATCAACAGACAAACAACAAATTAAGTTCAACATAAAAAAAAAAAAAAAATCACATTACATTGTTTACAAGGCCAGCGGCAGCCAGGACAAATGAGTTCTTAAATCTGTTGAGCTGCTTGAACAGGGGGTGTCTCTGATCAGCCTTCTTCGAGCTCCTCACCTGGCACAGATGAATAAGGTCATTCAAGCTCGTGTCTGGAGTTCTGCTGCACACTTTGACAGTGACCCATGCCAGCTGACAGAGGAGACTCTGAGGACAGATTCAGTAAAACAAGAATAAAACATTTTCATGAAGAAGTTGTCAGTGTTGAAAGTTGTGAATTCTGAATACCTCTTCTGATGGGCTTTTCTACACACAGCATCCACCTGAAGTTCAGAGGGCAACTGCATCCACCTGCCACCAAGCCAGATTAATCATTTTCTCCTGCACTTTGTGGACATTTCCCTCCACCTGTACCTGTCTCTGTGCTGCTTTTTAAATGATGCTGGTCCATCCATCTGTTGTCCAAACCGCTTATCCTCACAAGGCTCACTGGGCGGAAGGCAGGGAAACACCCTGGACAGGTTGCCAGTCCACTGCAGGGCAGACAGACAAACACTGACATTCACACACAGGGGCAATTTAGTATCTCCAATTCACCTAACCTGCATGTCTTTGGACTGTGGGAGGAAACCGGAGTGCCTGGCGGAAACCCACACAGACACACACAAAGGACCCTGGGTGGGAATCAAACCCATAAAGAAGAATAGCAGAAACGTCACGGTGCATGTGTAACACTGTCTGTTATGGTGGAAGTTGGCCAATCGACACCGCAGCTCTGAGGTAAAAGCTGTCTGTCAGTTTGCTTGTTTTGGATTTGATGATCCTGAACCTTCTGCCAGATGGTAACAGGGATTCTGTGGGCTTTCTTTTTGAGTTTGTTGGTGTAGATAATGCCCAGTCCAGGGAGCTTGAACCTGATGATGCACTGGGCCGCCTACATCACACAGTGGAGGCTGTGACATTCTGCAGCTGTGCAGCTGGCATTCCACACTGTGGCGCTGTCGGTCAGGATGGACTCGATGGTATTTCTGTAGGAATTAAGAAGTAGTTTTGGAGTTAGGGTAGCTTAGCTTGCCTCAGTTTCCTCAGAAAGAAGAGTCTCTGTTGAGCTTTTCTGACCAGCTGTAAGGTTTTGTTGGTCCATGTCAGCTGGTTCGACAGTGTGACGCCCAGGAACTGAAGATTATCCACCTCCTCCACTGTCTCCCCATGTATGTGGAGGGGGGCGTGCGGTCCGACCTTAGACCTTCTTAAGTCAGTAAACATCTCCTTGGTTTTGAAGGTGTTGAGGACCAGGTTGTTTTCTCTGCACCACTGAGAGAGATGATCCACCTCACGCCTGCAGGCTGTCTCACTGTCCTCGGAAATCAAGCCCACTATGTCCGTGTCATCGGCAAATTTTATGATGGTGTTTGAGGAGTGGATGGGGGTGCAGTCATGTATAAACAAGAGCGTTGGACTCAGCAAACAGCCCTGAGAGGTACCAGTCCTAAGAGTGAGGGTGGAGGAGATAATTTTACTCACTCTCCACGAGTCCACAAATAACATCCTCACATAGGTGTTTGGTATCTCCAGGTGTGTCAGGGTGAGATGGAGGGTTGTTGTAATGGTGTCCTCTGTGGAGCGGTTAGTCCTGTATGCAAACTGGTGCTTGTCTATGTCAGGTGGGATAACAGCTGGGAGCCAGCCTCTCAAAGCACTTCATGACAATCGGTGTTAGTGCGACAGGAAGGTTGTTGATGTTGCTCGAGCAACATCAAGTGGGAACTGTCACCTCAGCTGGTCATTAGCTGAGGTGAGGTGTCGAAACAGACAAAAAACTGGTTTAGGGCATCGGGCAGTGTGGTGTCATCATCAGGCAACAGATTGGTGGTTTTGTAATCCATCAGTGCCTTGATGTCAAAATTTGCAACATTTTTATACTTTGTTGGCTTAACATACACTACTCACAAAAAGTTAGGGATATTTGGCTTTCGGGTGAAATTTGAGGATGAACCTAAAATGCATTATAACCTTTACAGGTGAACTTAATGTGACCTTCTGTAAACTTTTGAATGCACATGTCCAACTGTTCAGTGTTTCAGTACTTTTTGCACAAGTTGCTGTTCTCTAACAAGGAGTTTAACGGCAAAATTCACATCAGGTGTTTGATGCTCCAGCTCATCGAGGTCGTATCATTAGGGAACGGCTGCTGGAGACTGGGGTACCTCAAATGGAGTGGCCTGCACTTTCTCCAGACCTGAATCCCATAGAAAACCTATGGGATCAGCTGAGTCGCCGTGTAGAGGCTCGGAGCTCTGTACCCCAGAACCTCAATGTCCTGAGGGCCGCCCTTCAAGAAGAGTGGGATGCCATGCCTCAGCAGACAATAAGTCGACTTGTGAACAGCATGAAACGTCGTTGTCAAGCTGTAATTGATGCTCAAGGGCACATGACAAGTTATTGACACTGACATTTTTTGTTGTGGTATATCCACCACTGTTGTTGGCTTTTGTTTCAAGAAATTGTTTGAGATGAGGAAATCACCAGTGTATGCTTCTACTTAAATGCCCTACTTTCATGATATAATATCACTGTAGCGTGAACATTTTACATTTTCCATAAATTTCACCCAAAAGCCAAATATCCCTAACTTTTTGTGAGTAGTGTATGTAAGCTCAGCTGTTTATCTTTAGTATATGTTACATATAATGTTTAAACTTTTTAAACTGTTACACGGGTTTTCACGCTACTCCTCAAGCGCTCTCAGGCAGGTCACATCTCTGTTCATTTCTTGGGCTCGTAGCACATCTGATTCAATTTGTTGAGGCTTTGGGGAGAGGAGGGATATGCCCACCATTCCTCATGGAAATTACACCGCTGAACATCTGGCCACATGATAGCACTAGCCACATTTTTTATCCATCATCTCCAGTAATTAGAGTTTTTTTTTTTTTTTTTTTCATCTTGAAAAACACTTGAGTTAATGAGACATCTGCTGGTAACTCTTTTTTCCAGTGAGAGTTCTACCTCTGTTCGGTCTTTTTTCTGCTGATGTAGGTTTTCTTTTTCTATTCTCTGTCTATAATCCTTGTCTGTCTTACTTCATGGAAAAATAGCAGACAACACATAAAGATGAAAAAGAGTTGAAAAGCTGAAGTGTATTTGCTGTACTTTAGAGCTGACATTCTGTTCACATTTGTAATTTTGAGACATATTGGAGGAAAATAAACAATTCCATCTGAATAAATAAATAAATAAATAAATAAATAAATAGGAAATGTAACAATTAATTTTGCATTTTTTTAAATCCCCTATTTTGTATCTTGCTGCTTTTTTGTTTTTGTTGCAAATGTGCAACTGTGTGTCTATTTCATCTGAGGGTAAAAGCTGTGGTTTGTAGTTTATTTACAGTTTATTTAATTTACAGATCAAAAAATACCTTCTCTCAGATTCTGGTGATGATATTAACCCCCAACCCCCCCACCCAACAGTTATAATATCAATGAATACTTATTTTATAAACACACATCCATTTTTCATTATGGGGCGACCACACACCCACATCTGGTACTGGGAGAGCTTGTCATTTTTGGTAAATCACATTGTGAAGTCTTTGGTTTAATCGGACTCTTTTAGCTTTGTTCTGTCCCTGCTGTTTTTCCTTTTTCCTCCTCACTGTTTGCGTGTGTGTGTCTTAATAACAGAGAGGCCACGGTGGATCAGAAATATGACCCGGCACCAAAGACAGGCGGCATTCCCTCTTTCACAGTTTTAATTACACTAATGGTGGCTTATGTTCACTCCTGGCAGATGTGTTCTCTGCCTGTAACCCAATCCTCTTCATGTGATTAAAAGGTACAAAAAGACAACACAGACCACCTTCTGCCTGTAAAAACAACCTAGAGAGAGAGAGAAAAAAATGGTGAGTTCAATCATTTCATTCATATGTATTCATGAACTGATTGACTTATTCTTCTCAATCCACTTGACAAAAGAAACAGTATTTCTGTACTGAATTTAAATTTCTTATCAGTCTTATTTAAATTTTATTACCTGCCTTTTTTAAATACTTGCACTGTATTATTGTGCACTTGCCCACCCTATGGTTTTTATTTCATTTTGTTATGCAGTTATTATTATTGTTGTTGTTGTCATTGTCATTATCATCATCATTAACATCTTCATCTTGTACTGTCTGCAGGGCTGCAGGAAATGCAGTTAAAATTGCTGTGCTGTATTTAAAACTGTCCCTTTTTTCAAATGAACTTGCCACAACAAAGATGCTGTACTTTAAAAAAGCATGTTTTATTGAATCTTCATCACAGACGATGTTTGGGTTTAACCAACATGACAAAGACAAGATTCTGTAAGAGCACAGGAGGCAGAGAGCGACATGTCAGCAGAGAGTTTTTTCATGACATTTGTGACTTATTTAAGTGCTAATCTGATAAACAATCTCGCTCATCCACAAAACGCTGCCGTCATTATGAATGCACACATTTCACCTCTCATCACGTTTCACCTGTCTGCTTTCAGGCACTCCCCAGCCTCTCTACAGTATGTTGGCCTCACAGGAGTCAGGCTGCAGGATCTGAAGGGTAACAATCAGTTTAACAGATTTTCTAAACCAGGGGTAGAAAAAGGCATAGATCACAGGGTTTAGACAGGAGTTAAAATACAGCAGCCAGACCACAGATGCTGTAGATGAGGCAGTGCTCAAGATGTCCTGGCCTGTAAGAGAGGGGAAGTAATATGGACAGAAACACAAAAGGAATATAACTATGACGATGCCAAGCGTCCTGGCTGCTTTAAGCTCAGATTTCTTAACGGTGACACTCGTTGCTCCGGGCTGGACTGTCATCACATGTGAGTGCATGGCACGAGCCTGAGACACAGCCACCACAAACACTCTGACATACAGAGCTATGATGACACTAATGGGACAAATAAAGTTAAAAACAAGGTCCACAGCCCCTTCGACATAGCTGATGACAAACAAACACTGCCCAAAGCAGGTTTTCTGTCTGCCTGATTGTGTGAGGTGATCCTTTAGAAGAAGACAGTTGAAGAAAACAGAGCAGATCCAACACAGACACACATAGATTTTAACTCTTGTCGGAGTGATTTTGCTGGGGTAACGCAGAGGGTCACAAATAGCCACATAGCGGTCGACTGATATGAGCACCATGTTTCCTACTGAGGCAGAAATAATTACAAAGCCCACATAATAATACAGAGCACACATGAGGTCACCCAGGAGCCAGCAGGCCTCTACAATGCGAAATACCTCACCTGGCATCAGCAGGAAACCCACAAGGAAATCTGAGACGGCCAGGGAGAGGAGGAGGAGGTTGGTGGGGGTCTGAAGCTTCCTGGAATGGGAGATTATTATTATTATTGTTAGCAGTGGTAATATTCTCACAGTAACAAGCAGATGGGCATCATATTGAAATCTATTATTTGTCTTGATAAACCACACAAGGTCACATATGATTGTGAAAATCCTTGTCATCATTATTATGGGTATTATTACCATAAGTAACAGTAGTAATACAATAAATAACACAAATGATGCTAAGAACTTTCAGTGCTATATGACTATGCTAGTATAGATATTTCTATATATTTTTGGCTATGGTGAGAAGCTTATCACTGCCTGAAGTGGGAGATGGAGATGATGACCAGCAGGTTGAGAGCCACAGTGAGAACAGAGATGGAGGACATCAGGATGAAGATGGTCATGGCCTGGGATCGAGGACGTGTCGACTTCCTGCAGGAAGTGTTGAGGAGTTGTGGAAAGCAGAGTTCAGCTCCTTCCAGGGTCTCCATCATCAGAGAGAGAGAGAGAGGAGGAGAGGAGAAGCTGCTGAGGTCTGACAGCTCTCTGAACAAAACTCTCTGTCACACAGCTGATTTATCGTTGCCCATCCCTCCCCTCCCTCTTGCCCTCCTTGCCTGCATCTCTTTTTTTTTTTTTTTTTTTTTGTTTTGTTTTGTTTTGTGTACAGTACAGATTGCTTCACTTCTGACTTGTAATCAGGTTTCAGTTTTCACAGGGGGAAACATGACTGGAAGTGTGTGCTTTTACAGGGCAGAAATGATGAATGCACTGATCTGCTTGTTTTCTGTTCCAATCCAATTCTGACACCTGGGGGGTATTCCAGAAAGCGAGTTATGTGAATATACTCAGAGTAAATTAACCCTGAGATGAGGGAAACTCTGCATTATCTGTTCCAGAAAGTGAGGTAACTGAAACTCTGTGTCAGTCACCATGGTAACAGACTCTGTGAACATAACCTGGGGCCTGTTCCATCAAGCTGGCTAACGGGATAGCCTGGCTTATTTCGATAAGCCTCCCTAATTTAAGTGAGAGTTCCGTTCCATCAAAGTGGCTTGTATGAGTTGCAGCTCAATAACCATGGCAACTTAGTCAGCAGAGCTAGCCTGCTCCATGGCAGGCTTACGGTCCAGCTTAGCTCAACTACGTGTCAAAGAATGTCCGACGGACGGAAACAGACCCCCAAATGACGGCTCCGTCACGTCTAGGCTATATTGTTGCCCCGGCATCACATATTCAATTAAATTCAATTAAATTCAATAGCACAATGTCCGCGTTCGGAAATGTAAGTTCAGACTTATTTCCCACAATGTGACCAAGCATGAATGTATGTGTTTACTTAATAAACATAAACGTAATGAAAATCATGTGTTACCACTGTCAGTCTCCGAAATCAACCAAATAAACAATCAATTACTCAATCAAATTTTATTCATATAACACAAGTCATACATCAAAGGCAACAACAAGTGTTGAACATAAAAGAGTTAAAAAGAACATGAGGTTAAATAAAAAAAAAAAAAAGACATCTTATTTTATTTCCCACCCGCAATTTGCGATGATTCGCCTCTATTCTGCCCGAAGCCCCCTCTATTCCCTATAAGTGGGCGCCCTCGGTTGCAGCTGAGCGCCAGCTCCTCCACCGGGGTGAGGTCCTCAGGTGGAGGACGCCCACCAGTTGCAATTGCCTCCATTCTTTTTCTGGTGGCAACAATGGTACATATTTTCAGCTCAACTAATATTTTAACAAATACATTTCACATTTCATTATAGGCTACTTACCACTCTGGAAAATATTTTTATATCTTATTTTCACCTGATGGCCAGTTCTTTTTCGCTATTCAGATTGCTTCTGTTGAGATGTAGAAGAGAAGAATTAATATAGGCCAAGGGTTACTCGGTGCGCGCGCACACACACACACACACACACACACAATTAGGCTGATTGAACGTAAATGCATTGCAGTTATATCGGTTCTCCTAAGAGAGATCCGACAGACCTGACCGGGTGGGGGCGGTATTGGCCGGTGCCACGGCTGGCCCGCCTGACGCCCTCCAAAAAAAAAAAAAAAAAATCGCCAGTTCTCTAGACTACCATATTGACCCGCATAAAAGACAATCTCTCTTTTTAAAGACCTTTTTTGGAAAAATATTTTTTATATGGACAAAATCTTGTTTGAATAAAAAAGCCACAGGCCGAGGCACCGGTCGGCATCAGGCGGGCCGGCCGCAGCACTGGTCGGCATCAGGTGGGCCGGCCGCGGCACCGGCGGGTACCGCGCCCACCCGGTCAGGTCTGCCGGATCTGACAGGTGAGCCAGAGTAGTAGCAGTAAACTGAAACAACAAAGCAAAAATGACAAACAAGTACTTTGATGGAAGGCCAACACAGCCACCCGACAGAAGCACTCTAACTAAAGACAGTTTGCTCAAGACAGCTCCAATCACCTTATACAAAAACTCTGTTGTCTGGTCTCCACACACACACACACACACACACACACACACACACACACACACACACAAACTAGAATCCTGAATGAACTCCCAAATGTTTCCCGGACAAGCCCCCAGATTTTACAATCCTGGCTTATGGGTCACAACATAAAGTGGAGACAGACAACAGAGTTTTCAAAAATAGCTGTTTTATTTCAGTGAACTTATAAGTTAAAATCCAGGGAAAGAGTACAAATCCCTACCATTTTTGGACAATTGAGCCAGCTGAGCCACCCGCCACCCAAAGACAGGTGTAGCAATGCAAAATGCTGTGGCAGCCCCTTTAATGTTTTGAAGAACTTGCACAGCTAAGCATCATCAACTGGTAGCAAGTAGATTTTATTCATAAAAATGACCGTGACAATAGAATTTTTTAATTTAACTGCAGTACCAGCACATGCCACCATGGCGTTATACCGTAATCAGTGTAATGCGTCTGGGAAGGTGCTGCTGAAGAAGATGATAATCTCTGTGTTCACTGGCTACAGCCTGGAAGAAAGACTGTGGTAGATTAACGACCAAACTATTATAGAGCTACTACAGGTGGCAGTGTGTGTGTGTGTGTGTGTGTGTGTGTCTATCATGTATCAGTATGTGGATCAGTAACGTCAGTCTGGATTTGAAATACTTCACTTTCGCCTATCACCCCTGCTGGGGCTTAGGCCGTCGACAAGGGTCCTCCAGGCATCCCGGTCCTGAGCCAGCTTCTCCAACTGTCCTCAGGTGTAGCCCATCCTCTTGGCATCTGCCTCCACATCTTGGCGCCAGATGTTCCGTGGTCGTCCTCTCTTTCTTTTCCCTTGAGGGATTCACTTGAGGGATTGTCTTATGTTTGAGGCTGGTTTCCGGAGAGTGTGGCCTATCTGTTGCCCTTCAGGCCCAGAGCAAAAAGGACAACTGCAAAATCTGCAAAATATGATGTAAACAGTATTTTTACTGCAGCTGCTTAGCACTGTGCACATAACAAGGCGGAAGCTTGCAACAATAGAAGAAAAAAATAAAATATACAAACAGAATAAAATAAGATCAATAAAGAAAAATAAAATCATGTGTTACTGTCTATACACACTTTTAACTAATTTAGTAATCAGATTTAACCATGTTAACTAACGTAGCTCACCTGCAAAATATGATGTAAACAGTATTTTTACTGCAGCTGCTTAGCACTGTGCACATAACAAGGCGGAAGCTTGCAACAATAGAAGAAGAAGCGCAAGTTCGCCGTTTCCCTCTAAGCAACGGTCAAAAACAGTGGTGCTGCCACCTGCTGGCCAACACGCTCCACAACACTCTACATCACCTTCACATACAAACAGAGCTACTAAACAGTAAATGCATGATAATAATAAACTGAAAAATAAAAATAAAATCATTAATGAACTTGAACTTAATTGCAGTGCATAAAAAAAATAAACAGACCTCTGTTTATACATCCCACATATCCATCTCCAACGTCGCTGTATGATTTCCTCCTCTACTGATTGCTGCTTGGTTAGTTGCCAGGGTTCTTTGTTACTGATGGTAATGGGCCAGTGGATCTGAAGGATTCTTCGGAGGCAGGTGTTGATGAATGTTTGAATTTTGTTTACTGTGCTTACTGTGGTCCTCCATGTTTCCGCACTGTAGAGCAGGGCAGACTTCACATTGGTGTTATATTCTGATCTTAGTTATGAGGGCCAGGTCCTTTGAGCTCCAGATGTTCCTTAGTTGGAGAAAGGCTACTCTGGCCTTGCCAATCCTGACTCTGGATTGCTTCATGATTCAGTCCATTGCCAGCAGGAACAGAAATGGTGACAGCAGGCATCCCTGCCTCACTCCTCAAAGGCGTCGGTGAGTTGGCTTTCGTAGATCACCCTGCGTGTCATCCCCTCATTAGAGTTCTTGATGATGTTACATAGCTTCTCTGGCACACCATAGTGTCTGAGCAGCCTCCAGTGGGTCTCCCTGTCCGTGTTGTCAAAGGCTTTCTCATAGTCAATAAAGTTGATATACAGAGGCGAGTTCCATTCCAGGGACTGCTCTAGGATGATGCGCAGCGTGGCAATTTGGTCAATGCAAGATCTATCCTTGCAAAAGCCAGCTTGCTGGTCTCTGAGCTGGGGATCAACAGTGTCCTTCATCCTGTCCAGTAAAATCCGGTTGAAGACTTTGCCTGGAATGGAAAGTAGTGTGATGCCTCTGTAGTTATTGCAGTTGGTTAAGTCGCCCTTTTTTGGAATCTTAATGAGAAGGCCCTCTTTCCATTCTGATGGCATGTGCTCCTCCTCCCATTATCTTCTTAAAAAGAGGGTGAAGAATCTCCTCCATGGTCTCTGGGTCCTCCTTTAGTGCTTCTGCCGGAACGGCATCAGGGCCTGGGGCCTTGCTACTTCTGAGCCGTTTTATGGCTTTGTGGATCTCCTTCCTTGTAAGTGTGTCACAGTTTACTGGTAGATCTCTGTGCGCTGGTTGAATATCTGGTGGGTTCCTCGGTTCAGCAGCTCTTCAAAATGCTCCATCCATCTTCTTTTCTGTCCATCCTTGCTGGTGATTGGCTTTTCTTCTTTATCTTTCACAGGTCTTTCTGATCTGCCTGCTTTTCCTGTAAGCTTTTTAGTGGTGGCGTACATGTCCTTCCAGTTTCTGTGTCTTGCTGCTTCTTCAGCTTCTGATGCTAAAGTCTCTATGTATTTCCTCTTGTCTGACTTGATGCTTTTCTTTACCACCTTGTGGGCTGCTGTATACTGTGTTTGAGCCTCTGCTTTTTCTGCTCTTGTGTGGCTACTGTTTATTGCCACCGTCTTTTCCCTTCTCTCCTCTACCTTTTTTATTGACTCTGCTGATACCCACTCCTTGTGGTTGTGTTTCTTTTTTTTTTTTTTTATTTAACCTTTATTTAACCAGGCAAATCATTAAGAACAAGTTCTTATTTACAATGATGGCCTGTCAAGAGGCATAAACCTCTTGGGGGAGGGTGGGGGTGGGGGGGCCACAGCTGTTAGGTTTCTGTGGTGTGACGGCCTCCTGCCTAGCAGGGCCTGCTGGGTGTGGGTATGTGTTTCCCCCTGTTGTGTGTGAGTGTGTGTGTGTGTGTGTGTGTTTCCTGTGTTGCAGGTTGCTGCTGGGCGGAGACTTGTTGTCCCAATTAGGAGCACCTGATCAGGCTCCCAAGGGTTTAAAAGGCCCCCTCTCATTCCCTCTCTCTCCCTCTCATCCACCCTGATGGCACCATGACTTTTGTTTGGTTGGCTTTGGCCTGGTTTAGTTTTGTTCTTTCATACAACACCACTCACTCAACATTTTCTCCACTCATCCACCTGCAGACACACTGACATTACAGATTTACAGACCTCATAACTTTAGAATGCGTTTTGGTTACTTTATGTTAATAAATTTTTGATTTTCTACATTAAACTGTGTACCTCCACTTTTTGTCACGGCTCATGAGCCGGGCCGTGACAGTGGGCCTAGTATTTCCTTACATGTAGTTATCACTGCTTCCTTCACCACTTTCCACGACTTGTCAATGTCTTCTTGATCGGTCAGATCTTGCAGGGCCTCGAACCTATTCTTGAGTGTGAGCCTGAATTCTTCCTTTTTTATTGGGTCTTTTAGAAGTGCTGTGTTGAATTTCTTCCTCTGGTTTATCTCCCCTGTCCAGTTTCTCTTCAACTTCAGCTTGGTTTGAGCAACCAGCAGATGGTGGTCCAATGCCATATCGGCTCCTCTGACGCATGCATCCTGTAGGGTCCTCGTGAACTTCTTGGAGATGCAGATGTAGTCTATTTGATTTACGGTGGAGAGGTCCAGTGATAGCCAGGTAACTTTATATATCTTCTTGTGGGGAAATACACTTCCACCTATGACCAGGTTGTTGGTGGCACATAGGTCAACAAATCTCTCCCCATTTTCATTGATCTCTCCGAGACCTTGCTGCCCCATTATCTCCTCATATCCTCTGTTGTCACTTCCAATTTTCATGTAGAAGTCTCCCATGAAGATGTTAATATCTCTTGCAGAGTAGTTCTTGATTGTAATCTGTTGGAGAACTCCTTTCTCTCTTCATCCCTGTTGTTGGTAGGGGCATAGCACTGGATGATGTTGATGTTTATTCTTCTGTGCTTTGTTCTGAATGAAGATGTAATTGTCCTATGTAATTGTACATTGTTCTTACATTCCATGTTCCGATGGCTGTGATAGCCCTGGTTGAGAGGATGGTGTATGGCAGGATAGCTTCCAAATGCTTCTGGCTTTCGCTACTCTGTGTCATGTGTCTTCTAGATGAAGGTCCTTGCTCTTCCAGGGTTGAGATGTCTTGGTTTTTCCTTGTCAGCGTATCTCTAATGGCTATGTTTTTACAGGGTGGGGTTGTTGACCCCACATCCAACCCCCACATAGAGGGGAGAGTTTTGGAGTTGATTTGTTAGTCCCCTTCCCTCACCTATTGTCTTCTCAGCAATGGATTACAGCCTCATACCATGTGAGGCCAGACAGGCTTTGGGTCGTGTACAAACTGTCCCGGCATGTCAAGCCCAACCAACTCCAGCTACTGTGTAAAGAAAGCTGCAAAGCAAACCTTACCAGTAGCATGAGACAGAGATTTGAAATACACATCTTAGAATTAAAAAAAAAACAAGAGTCAGTTCGGGAGAAGTAAATTAGTGGTGGATCTTCAGCTACCCTCAGGACGGAGAGATAAATGTGTTCAGCAGTTACAGTTCCACCATCTAACTTCTGCTGAAACCACTCTAATTTAAAATAAATAAATAAATAAAAGAAATCTAAGACATGTATTTCAGATCCACATGATCCACTGTGTAAGGCAGCTTCAGAGTCACTGAATGGTTAATTTTTTCACTTTGACAGAGCCAGGCTAAGGACTCTCTGAAAAGAGACTTGAGGAAGAAGTCCGACAGAGGGCATCAGAATGAATACAGTAAAGAAAAGATGGACAATATGATGTCGCAAGCTGGGGAAGAGGAGGGACATTAATGAAAAGCAATAAAAGAGAGGGAGAAAAAAGGTGAAAGGAGGGAGGGATAAAAAGCGAGGAAAGAGATAAATGAGCTGTGTGACAGAGAGTTTTGTTCAGAGAGCTGCCAGACCTCAGCAGCTTCTCCTCTCCTCCTCTCTCTCTGATGATGGAGACCCTGGAAGGAGCTGAACTCTGCTTTCCACAACTCCTCAACACCTCCTGCAGGAAGCCGAAGCCTCCTGACTCCGAGACTATGATCATCTACATCCTGATGTCCCTCGTCTCTCTGCTCACTGTTGCTCTCAACCTGTTGGTCATCATCTCCATCTCCCACTTCAGGTGGCAAAAGATTGCTTTAATACAATTCTTTCTAAAATTTTTACTTACATAATGCTCATGGATTAGATCAAATATACTGTAACACATTAAGTAAGTTATCTCAAACTTGATGTCTGCTGCATTTGGTGAGAAAATACTGCTGATACTAAACATAATGAATATAATGCTCCTGTTTCTCTCCAGGCAGCTCCACACCCCCACCAACCTCCTCCTCCTCTCTCTGGCTGTGTCAGACCTCCTCGTGGGCCTCCTGCTGATGCCGGGTCGAATCTTCATAGGAGGCTGCTGGTTTCTGGGTGACCTCCTGTGCACTCTGTTTTACTTTGTGGATTTTATTCTAACCTCTACCTCAGTAGGAAATATGGTTCTGATATCAGTCGACCGCTATGTGGCTATTTGTGACCCTCTGTGTTACTCCACCAAAATCACTCAGAAAAGAGTTAAAATCTGTGTTTGTCTGTGTTGGCTCTGTTCTGTTTTCTACAACAGTCTAATCCTAAATGATAATCTGAGACAACCAGGCAGATATAATTCCTGCTATGGAGAGTGTGTAGCTGTCATTAACTACATTGCAGGATCTGTTGACCTTATTTTGACATTTATTGGTCCCATTACTGTGATCATAGTTCTGTATATGAGAGTGTTTGTGGTGGCTGTGTCTCAGGCTCGTGCCATGAGACCCCACATTGTGTCTGTCACTCTGCAGCCTTCAGGGACTGGAACTGCTAAGAAATCTGAGCTGAAAGCAGCCAGGACTCTTGGTGTCGTCATAGTTGTGTTTCTAATATGCCTCTTTCCTTATTACTATCCCTCTCTTACAGGCCAAGACACCTTGATCACTGCTTCAGCTCTGGTTTTTGAGATCTGGCTGTTCAATTTTAACTCCTGTCTAAACCCTGTGATCTATGCCTTTTTCTACCCCTGGTTTAGAAAAGCTATTAAACACATAGTTTCACTGCAGATCTTAAAACCTGACTCCTGTCATGCCAACATACTGTAGAGAGGCTGTGGACTGAGTGTAATTTTCACAGTAAGGTGGTTTAAGCTGTTCAAGGAAGTAAATTCAAACCACAAAAGTCTGGACAACAACATGCTTCTGATCCTTCATTGTGGGTAACACTTTGTAGTAATGTTCCTTAACAAATGATTCATTAGGTTATTCATAGGTATTTGATGCAGTGCAGTCTGCTCCTGTCAGTGTTTATGAACTTGCTAGATCTCTAATGAGCTATCAAAGAACCTGTGGATTGCTAAAGAAGTGCATGAAGGCTTTTCAGTTTTCATATTTTTTACAAGTATAGGTATAGTTCCATAAGAAATATTCTGAAAAATCCTCATGTTTGATTTCTCTTTTTAAAGGCAGACTCAGCAGTTTGAAATGGGAGCCCACAGTACTTTGTTTCGTCATGTTAATTATGAGGCTGAGGAAGGATAAAACCCCTCACGTTCATGCCAAGACCAATAACCTATAGAATTAATGTATCTCTTTTAGATGCCTGTTTCGATTTCAAATGTTCACAAAATCGTCCAAAAAATTAGACGATTTTGGAAAAGATACAGAAATCTTGGGAGTATAACCATTTTTATAGCATTAATGCGCCCAATCATAGAGAGTGGAAGTTAATTCCATTTCCTAATAATAACTTTAAGATTATCTAACATATCAAGAAAATTCGATTTTAGAAGTTTGAAATCTCTGGAAATCTTAAGACCTAAATAAGTAAAATAGGTAATAGTTAGTTTAAATGGAAGAGACTTCAGAAATACTGGACTCAAGTCATCTTTCAGAGGCATAAGTCCACTTTTATCCCAATTGATGGTGTAACCTGACAGTCTACTGAATGATTTAATGTATGTTAAGAGATGAGGGATTGATGTTTTTGGCTTGGATACAGAAATCAAAAGGTCATGAGCATAAAGATTTATAAGGGTTTCAGAATCACCAAACTTTATCCCATGGATATGAGGGTGTCCCCTAATTCATATCGCGAGAGGTTCTAAAGCGATATTAAAAAGGAGGGGAGAAAGGGGATCTCCTTGTCTAACACCCCGTTGTAAATCAAAAGGTTGGGACCTATCTGCATTGGAAAGAATAGAGGACACTGGATTTAAGTAAATCAGTTTAATCCATTCAATTAATTTTGTCCCAAACCCAAATTTTTCCAATGTTGTGAACATATAGGCCCATTCAATCTGATTGAATGCTTTTTGGGCATCAAGTGATAAGATAAAAGCTTGAGTGTCTTTGTCGTGTGCAGAATATAATGTGTTGAGAAGCAATAGAACATTACTAAAAGAAAATCTACCTAAAATAAAACCAGTTTGATCCGGGTGAATTATTTTTGCGATATGATTGCCCAGTCTTATGGCCAGAAGCTTAGTAATTACTTTATGATCACAGTTAAGGAGTGCTATGGGTCTATAGCTTGCGGGGTCAGTCTCTTCTTTACCTTTATTACAAAGCAAGTAGATGTTTGCCTCATAGAGTGAGCTGGGAAGCTTCTTTCTCTGTAAGGCATTGTTCACCATTCTAAGCATGGAGGGGATTATTTTCTTGTGAAACACTATAGAATTCACAGCTAAAGCCATCAGGGCCAGCTGTTTTGCCAGCAGGAAAAGTGTGGCTAGTCTTAAAAATGTCTAACTCAGAAATTGGTGCATCAATGTCATTTCTGGAGTCACTATCTAGTTAGGGGATATTGAGATTTGCAAAAAAAATCTGAAAATTCTGCCTCTGTAGCCTTAATTTTCTTGGAGTATAGGTCCTTATAGAAATCCCTGAAATGAGTATTAGTATATAGTAATGTATATATAGTATATAAAGTATATATAGTAATATGAGTATAGTAATCTCTCCTGGATTGGTGACTATTTTACCAGATTTGGATTTAAGCCTATGAATGGCTCGAGTAGCTTGTTGTCCTCACAACTGACTTGCTAGCAATTTCTCAGGCTTATCCCCAATTTCAAAATGTTTCTGTTTTAGTTTTGATAGCAGGCTATTGACACTATTACTAGTAATGGTGTTGTATTCATATTTTAATTCAAGAATCGTATTATCATCTGATTGTAAAAGAGATGATCTGTAAGTCTCTTCTAAAACCGGAAGGGTTTTCTCGATATCTGAAATATGCTGGTTTAATTTCTTCTTTTTAATAGATTTAAATGAAATGATTTTGCAAACACAAAGCAACTGCGCATGACAGCAAGATGGTCACGCCTATGCCGGCAGCTGGCCGTCTGAGCTGGTTTTTCGCTGTGTTTGCTCTGATTTTTATTTGCTCATTGCTTTGTGAGAACAGTGCTAGTTCGGTGATTGTGTATGATTTTCATACCTTGTTTAACATCCGTGCATCGGTGCTGAGATCGCTGTCTCATTGATCTGAACAGTGGAGCTCCCACCGTCACCTGCACCGCACAATCCCCGGGGTCATCTGGAGGCCCTCCTGCAACTGCACCCGGCCGAGAAAGTCCAGGAGAAGGAGTAGACGGGCAGGAGCTGCGGAAAAGCTCCGACAATAAACCAGAGGCCGCTCCCTGTCCACGCTCCACGCCATCTCCGAGGCGGATGGCCCCTGCTGGAGGCTGGCGTGCCTACGACCCGTCCTCCCGGCGTCAACGGCGCACCTACCGGCATTTGCTCCGGTGTCCCATCGGCGAGCGCACACGAGAGTGGCTTCAGTGCCTGCGTGTGCGGGAGATCCTCATGTTTCGCCCCCGAGTGTGGAGTTGCAACCTGGAGACGAGCGAGTGAGGAGTGGGACATATTCCAGGTGGTTGCGGCCCCTGCCCCGAGCCTCAAACTTCGGCAGAGCTGGCTCGGACCGCATCGCTTTTGGGCTGATTAACGCCAGATCGATTAGAAACAAATCATTTGTTTTAAATGATCTGTTTGTCTCAAACCACCTGGATTTTCTGCAGATCACAGAGACCTGGCAAAAGGCAGATGAGTTCTCCTCGCTCAATGAACTCTGCCCAGCGGATTGCTCCTTTGCATGTGCCCTGAGACCCACTGGCTCAGGCGGTGGTCTAGCCTCCATCCACCGAAAGTGTTTCCACACACGGACAGTGGGCTGCAAAGCCTACTCCTCGTTTGAAGTCCTCATAAACAAGGTTGGCCGCACAAACCCCTTTTTCTGTGTTCTTGTTTACCGCCCTCCAGGCAAGAACGGATCCTTCCTGGCTGAGTTTGGTGACTTTCTTGCTTCTATTCTCAGCTTCGAGAGAATCCTGATGCTTGGGGATTTCAACATCCATGTAAATAAGTGTGCGGATACATTTGCTGTGGACTTCCTCAATCTCACGGACTCTTTCCATCTCATCCAGCATGTGTCGAGTCCGACTCATGAGAGAGGTAACACATTGGACCTTGTTTTCACTATTGGTCTAACTTTAGTGATGTCCATATTGTAGACTTGATGTTATCAGACCACAAAGGTGTAATGTTTTGCTTATCTTTTGACAACAACTTTGTTCCGGAGAAACGTGTGAAAAGCTCCCGCATTAAAAACAACCTAGCAGTGGAGAGCTCTAGAGCTAGTTTCCACTGCAATGTTTTGATGTCGCTGGATGATGACGATGACTGTTTGGTTCGTGTTTTCAACGCCCACTGCGCAGCCATCCTAGATGACGTGGCTCCTCTCGTCACTCGCTCTGCCTGCCCCACAAATTCATCTCCCTGGATGAATGAGGAGATCTGTGCGCTCAGACGTAAACGCCGCAGAGCAGAGAGAGACTGGAAAGCGTCCAATTTGGAAGTCCATAGACTGTACTATAAAGACCTCGGGCTCTAGTTTCCCGGCGCAGCGCGGGGTGGCGCAGTGAGGCGAACCCCGCGCAGAGCTAGTTTCGACCGGCGAAGCGGGAGAGGCGGACAGTGTCCAAGTTTCGCAGGCGGAGGTTCGCCGAGATGGGAGTGGCGGCGCAGCGGGGGGGAGGTGCCGACAGATTCGGCTTGGCGCAGTGACAGTTTCGTGCTAAAAGGCTTCGCCGAGGTGCGCCAAAAGCTCGCCGTCTGAAACCACGTCTACTTTCAGCGCAAGGCGGAGCGGAGCTGGCGCAGTCGAAGTTTGGCTGACTGACGCACATCACCAAAACCTCACGATCAGCACAAACGGTGCCAATCTCCTTTGATCTGACATCAGCTGTGACGGGACAGTTGATATGGAGATATATGTATGTGCTGATTGTGATCGTAGCATTGAATAGTGTTTTTTTCGGTATTTATTGCATCGTTCATGTGTCTAACATCCCGGAAGCCTGCCTGTGAGGTTTTGGTGACGTGTCCGCACTGCTCGCCGGTCTCCGCTCCGCGCCTGTCTCCTGAGCTCCGCTCCGCCCGCGGCAATAGACCTCCATGTCAGCTGTGTAAACTTTCATCACGCCTTCACGCAGCGCATTTTAAAGGCAAGGACAGGGGCTCATTTGATTGGTTATATGTGAATCGGCTGTGTCAAACCCACTCCATGCCTTCTCTCCTCCCCTCCGCCGGTAGGAGGGATGGCGGAGTACTTGCGCCACCGAGAACGGCGTGCCAAACTTGGAAAATCCGCCTGGCCACACCCAGTTGGCGAAGCGCATCTGCGCTACGCCCCCGCCTCGCCTGGTCTGCGAAACTAGAGCCCCTCATGTCTGAGTTCAGTAAGCTGGTTGAAACGGCCAGGGCTGCTTATTTTGCTAATGTCATCTCCTCTAGCATGAACAACCCCAGAGTGTTATTTAACGCCATTACCACAATTGTTGCTCCTCCTCTTCCACCTGTACCCATGTTTTCAAACACCTTTCTCTTGTATTTTGTCAACAAGGTTGCAGATGTGAGAGCCAACATCTCCCCCTTCCCCCTCCCCCCCGGTCCCCAGTCCAGTTGCTTTACCATCATTGAGCAGCTTTTCACCTGTCTCTCTTGAAGAGCTTCTAGAGGTAGTTAGCTCCATGAAGACCTCCTCAAGCCCCCTGGACATTCTCCCCACCTCCTTGCTGAAGCAAGTCATCTTGTCTGTTGCCCCCTGCCTGGTCACCATCATTAACAGTTCCCTGGTCACAGGTGTGGTGCCCTCTTATTTTAAGCAGGTGGCAGACCAACCCCTCCTTAAAAAGCCCAACCTGGACCCCTCCTCTCCACTTAACTACAGGCCCATCTCAAAACTACTCTTATTTGTCCACCTATAACATCGGTGATAAATTTCAATCTGGTTTCCGGAAAAATCACTCCACCGAGTCTGCACTCCTTAGAGTGTCCAGTGACATTTTGATGGCCTCCGACTCCGGCAAATGCTCTGTTTTAGTCCTGTTAGACTTAAGCGCAGCTTTTAACACGGTCGACCATGGCATCCTATTGGACAGACTGAGGAACTGGGTTGGTGTGTCAGGATGTGCCCTGGAGTGGTTTGCCTCCTACCTCAGCGAGCGTTGCTTCACAGTGTCCGCTGGCCCTTTCATGTCTGATACCGCCCCTTTACACTGTGGTGTACCCCAGGGTTCGGTGCTGGCCCCTTTACTTTTTGCTTTGTACATGCTGCCACTAGGCCAGCTCATCAGGACTTTTCCTGGTGTAGCATATCACTGTTATGCGGACGACATCCAGTTGCATTTTTCCTTCAGACCTGAGAATATGCAATGTCTCAGTGTTCTGCTGGAGTGTTTGGCCGCCATCGAGGGCTGGATGGCGAACAACCTCCTACAATTAAATGCGGCCAAGACCGAGGTGCTAGTCATTGCCTCTGACAGTGTCACAGCCAGGGTAGTAGATCATCTGGGCCCCCTCAAAAACAACGCCCGTCCTAGTATCAGGAACCTTGGTGTACATTTTGATCATCTAATGCTCCTGGACACTCATGTAAAGTCTCTGAGTCGTAATTGTTTCTTTCACTGAAGAAACATTGCCAAACTGTGTTCCATCATCTTGCACTCAGAGCTGGAGATGGCTATACATGCATTTATTTCTTCCAGGCTTGATTATTGTAACTCACTTTTCTCTTGCCTAAACCAAGCATCCATAAACCATCTCCAACTGGCCCAAAATGCAGCTGCCAGATTACTCACCAGGTCTAAAAAATCTTTTAATATCACACCAATACTTGCTGCCCTACATTGGTTACCTGTTACTTTCAGGATCCAGTACAAGTTATTACTGTTCACTTTTAAGGCTATCCACGGCTCTGCTCCCAGCTACATCTGTGACCTCATCCACCATCACACCCCCAGTCGCTCTCTGCGGTCAGCTGACCAGGGGCTCCTGGCAGTGCCCCGCACTAAATTAAAAACTAAAGGTGATCGGGCCTTTGCAGCAGTGGCACCATGCCTCTGGAACTTGCTTCCTCAGGCTTTGAGAGCTGCCCAGTCCGTGGATAGCTTTAGAAAGCAGCTAAAAACCCATATGTTCCGACAAGCCTTCCTAACGTAGGCCTGAGGTTACGCCCTCTCCAGGGCTCTTTTTATTTTTCATTTGTACAGCTGCATGGTCTTTTTCTTTATTGCTGGTGAAAAATGCACTTGCACCCTATGTCGCACTGCCTCTGTCACACACCTATGGCTTTATTACTGATGTTGTTTTTGTTGTTGTTGGTGGTGATGATGTGTGATGTGAAGATATTGATTATGATGTTGACGGTCACCTGACTGTTCTGTTTTATCTGTTTTACTGTAAAGCACTCTGTGTATTAGTACTGTGAAGAGCGCTATACAAATAAAATTTTACTTACTTACTTACTTATGTGCCCCGGCATCACAGCTTTAAATGCCTCCCAGAGAGTGGAGTCAGAGACCTCCCCATTATCGTTAGAAACAAAAAATTCATCAATGCGCAGATTCATGTATTCAATAAAGTTATGGTCTTCAAGAAGAAGAGGATTGAAACGCTAACTGTATTTTGGTTTAGACAGAATATTTTGGAATTGGAGTGAAACCGGGCTATGGTCTGATATTATAATATTATGATACTTAGAATTAGTAATATTGGAAATCAGTTCAGAAGATACCAAAAAATAATCAATTCTAGTATAAGATTTGTGAACGTGAGAATAGAAAGAAAAATCTCTGTCTGCAGGATGTTGTAAGCACCAGATATCAATCAATTCTTAGTTTTAATCAAACCATTCAGAGTTTGTATGGCAGATAATGTAGAAGGGCGAAAAAGGCTCTCCCTCCGCCCCCATGAGCACTATGGAATTAGAGTTGATGAAGACATCCTGTTATCTAACTCTTTCCCTCCTTTGGCCGAGCTCCCTCCAGACCCACAGTCGATCACCTTAAATGTGGAGACTGTGACTCCAGCGGAGAACTGGGCTCAAATCGGGACCTCTTCCCCTTCTGGCTGTCTGTTGTAAATGGACAAAAAAGGCTTTCCCTTCACCCCCATGAGCACTTTGGAATTAGATGAAGCCATCCAGCTATCTAACTTTTCCCTCCTTTGGCCGAGCTTCCTCCAGACCCACCTACTCTCTGCTGTAGCGAGGCGAACCGCACGTTGTTTTCCTCCAGGAAACATGCCTCACCCGCCACTTCCACCACTACCTCAAGCTCCTTGCTCAACAAAAATGTACTTTACCCCATTCTCCTTATTGTTCCCCCTGTTTCTTCAGCATGTTAACACTCTCACAAGACCCCAGGTGCCACTCCCAACCTATCCTTCAAAATGTTTCCATGCGATAAAACTTTGACCCTCTCACCACAGAATTCAGTCAGCGTTCTCCTCAAAGGTAACATCAAGGTCTCCTCCAAGACACTCGGCTCCATACAGAAAACAAGAACATCTACACCCGTCAACTTTAATTGTGATTGGCAGCTAATTCTGTTCCAGGACATCAGTCTCTGTGGCTAGCCTGACAGGCTAACTTTATCTAGCTGAAGAGGCCAACATTACCTAGCCTGACAAGCCAAAGTTACCAGCATCACAGGCAAACGGTAAACACAGACTGATGCCCTTGAAGAATGTGCGCTGGTAGCAAGTCGATGTTGGTGTTAGCCTCCATATGGTTTTAGTCAACCTTACATCGGCCTATTAACATCAGTCCTTTTTGATGGAAAATGCATTTTCAGTGTCTATGAACTAATTTTGGGAGTCACTGTTTACAATAACCAGACGTGTTCATCATGTTTAACTGTCCTCTGGTAGTTCCTCCACTGTCAGTGCATTTTCTTGATGCTGCACATGTGATGTCAAATTGATGAAAGTGTTTTCTTCATCGAAAGAAGCAGACATCATCATAATAAAAAATAAAACCGTTTGAAAACACTGCATCTATCTTGATTGTAGGAGCACGTATTCTGTTTTGAGCACTGTCAGCTGAGAGGCGATCCAGCACCGGACCGAACAGAAAACTGTTTTGTTGTTAAGCCGAAGCTCGAAAGAACAGAACCCACAATGCAGATGCGGTAAAGAAACGAGGTCTTTAATAACAAAAATAAGTTCCAAACAAGAATGAGTGGCACGGAGAAATCCGGGGGAAGGCTGGGCGCGGCAGGCAGGAGACGGAGGGGCAGGCAGGACACACAGGCAGGCAGGGCAGGGTCTAAAGGCAGAGCAGAAAAAATCCAAATATCAGGAGACAGGTCACCACAGAGTAGCAAAAGACCAAAAGTAGGAGCCGGGACGTTACCACGCATGGTACGGGACGAACTGGCGATGAGTGGAGGTCTGAGCCGGGGTTATAAGGTCTGTAGATTGGTGAGATAATGACAGGATGGAAACCAGGTGCGTGATAGGGAACAGGTGAGTGGGAGAGACCAATGATCCTGCCACGCCCAGCCTGTAGGGGAAAAAACACACACAAACACAGGGGGAAGGGAAACAGGGGAAAACACACACAGACAGATGCGAGTCCTAACAGTACCCCCCCCTCAACGGGAGCCTCCCGGCGACCCAGGCTTGTCAGGGTTGGCCCGATGGAAATCCTCGAGGAGAGCAGGGCTGAGGATGAAGGAGCGGGGCACCCAGGAGCGCGCCTCAGGTCCATACCCCTCCCAGTCAACCAGATATTGCAAGCCCCGCCCCCGGCGCCGGACATCCACCAGCCGGCGGACGTCAAAAGCCGGGTGGTCATCAATGACCCGGGGGGGCGGAGGGGGTTCGGAAGGTGGGCACAGTGGACTGGTGGAGACAGGCTTGAGGTGTGAGACATGGAACGTGGGATGGATCTTGAGGGTATTAGGGAGAGTGAGCTTGACCGCAGAGGGGTTGATGATTTCCTTGACCGGGAAGGGACCAATGTAACGGGGTGACAGTTTACGTGACTCAGTCAATAGGGGTATATTTCTGGTACATAACCAAACCAACTGACCTGGCTGGTAGAGAGGGGCTGGTTTCCTGTGCTGGTTGGCAGATCTCTGGGTTGACTCCCGGGTGCGCTCTAATGCAGTGCGTGTGTCTTTCCACACCTTCTGGCAGCGCCGGATGTGTTCCTGGACTGATGGCACAGACAACTCCACCTCCTAGCTGGGAAATAAGGGGGGCTGGTATCCCAGTGACGCCTCGAAGGGCGAGAGTCCGGTGGCGGAACTGGAAAGGGTATTGTGAGCATATTCTACCCACGTCAACTGAGAGCTCCACGAGGTTGGGTTGTTCTCCGTCACGCAGCGGAGTGCTGATTCCAAGACCTGGTTGGTCCTTTCCGTCTGCCCATTGGTCTGGGGGTGATATCCTGAGGAGAGGCTCACCGTGGTCCCCATGGCTCTACAGAATGCTTTCCATACTTTGGACACAAACTGAGGGCCACGATCAGAAACAATGTCTACCGGTATCCCATGTAGACGAACAACATGTTCAATCAAAAGTTCAGCAGTAGCAAAGGCAGAGGGTAATTTGGCGAGAGCCACAAAATGAGCTGCCTTGGAAAAACGATCAATGATGGTTAGGATAACGGTTTTACCTCTGGAGGCCGGGAGGCCGGTGACAAAGTCTAGGGCCACATGAGACCAAGGTCGACCGGGGATGGGTAAGGGGCGGAGTAATCCAGCGGGAGACTGGTGAGAAGCCTTGCTACGGGCACATGTAGTACAGGCCGCCACATATTCCCTGGTGTCCGCATCCATGCTGGGCCACCAGAAATGGCGCTGAAGTAGGTCCAGCGTGCGCCTGGCTCCAGGATGACAGGCGAAGGGGGAAGTGTGAGCCCACTGCAGGACCTGGGAACGCACAGGGTCAGGCACAAACAAACAGTTATCCGGGCCGTTACCTGGGTCGGGGTGCTGGCGCTGAGCATCCCTCACTGCTTTCTCTATCCCCCACGAGAGCTGAGCGACCACCATGCTGGAGGGGAGGATGGAATCCGGGACTGCATTGGGGTCCTGCACAGAAAACTGGCGGGACAGGGCATCAGGCTTGATGTTGCGGGAGCCGGGTCGGTAAGTAAGGGTGAAGTTGAATCGACTGAAGAATAGTGCCCATCTGGCCTGGCGAGAATTCAACCTCTTGGCTGACTGAATATAGGCCAGGTTTTTGTGGTCAGTCCAAACCAGAAATGGTATCTCGGCTCCCTCCAGCCAGTGTCGCCACTCCTCCAATGCTAATTTGACGGCTAGCAGCTCTCTGTTGCCAACGTCGTAGTTACGCTCTGTGGGGGACAGACGACGGGAAAAGAAAGCACAGGGATGCAAGCGGTTACCAGGACCCGCACACTGTGACAACACAGCCCCGACCCCAGCGTCAGAAGCGTCGACCTCCACAACAAACTGCTTGCTGGGGTCAGGCTGGATGAGCACAGGTGCGGATGTAAACAACCCTTTGAGTTTAACAAAGGCTTTGTCTGCCTCTGGGGACCAACAGAACACCACATTAGAGGAAGTGAGTCTGGTAAGAGGAGAGGCAACCTTACTGTAGTCCCGGATGAACCGCCGGTAGAAGTTGGCAAACCCCAGAAAGCGCTGCAGCTCCTTGCGGTTCCCTGGCACCGGCCACTCCTCCACAGCCTGGATCTTGCTAGGGTCTGCCTGGATCTTTCCACTCCGGACAATATAACCCAGGAATGAGACACAGTCAGAGTGAAATTCACATTTTTCTGCCTTAACAAAAAGGCGATTCTCCAACAGCCTGGAGAGGACCTGGGAGACATGAGAGATGTGTTCATCAAGGGAGCTGGAATAAATCAGAATATCATCCAGGTAGACAATGACAAAACGGTTCAAAAAATCACGGAGTACATCATTGATGAGGGCTTGAAAGACGGCGGGGGCGTTGGTGAGGCCAAATGGCATGACAAGATATTCAAAGTGGCCCAGGGGTGTGTTGAACGCCGTCTTCCACTCATCTCCTTCTCTGATTCTCACTAGGTGATATGCGTTCCTGAGGTCCAACTTGGAGAAAATCTTCGCTCCCTCTAGCGAACAGAGAGCAGAATTGATCAAAGGAAGAGGATACTTATTCTTAACAGTTATGTTGTTAAGCCCCCGAAAATCAATACAGGGGCGCAGGGTTGTGTCTTTCTTTTCAACAAAAAAGAACCCTGCACCGAGAGGGGAGGACGAGGGGCGAATAATCCCAGCAGCCAGGGACTCAGAAATATACTTCTCCATGGCTTCCCTCTCTGGTTTAGACAGATTGTATAGCCTACTAGAGGGGAGAGAAGCACCAGGCAACAGATCTATGGCACAGTCATAAGGACGGTGAGGTGGCAATGACATAGCCCGGTCCTTACTAAATACCTCCTGAAGGTCGTGATATTCAGGAGGAACCTTGGAAAGGTCGGGGGGGCAATCCTCCTCCGGGGATGACAAACTGGCACCACCTGGTGGGGGTAAAGCAGATCGAAGGCATAGAGAGTGACAGTGGGTGCTCCAGCCCCGAATCTTCCCAGCTGACCAGTCTATGTGGGGGTTATGAGTGTTCAGCCATGGGAAACCTAGCACCAGAGGGGTCTGTGGTGCGGAAATCAGGTGGAATGTGATCTGTTCACAATGGTTGCCAGAGATAACTAGAGTTATGGGTGGTGTCTTGTGGGTTACCTCTGTGAATGCTTCACCATCCAAAGCAACGGCTGGAATGGGTTTCTCCAGGGGCAGAGCAGTGCACCCTAGCTGCTTAGCCAACTCCAAGTCCAACAGGTTGTCCTCCGCACCGGAATCAACTAGAGCCTGGAGAGGTAGAGACACATTTCCCAAACACAAGGTAGCAGGTACTTGAAGACGAGTTAGTGAGGGGGAATTAACAGGAGAAGGTGGGCTCGTCAGTACCCCCACGCCTACTGACGAGCCACCTCTTTTGGCCGGAGGGGACAGGAGGCCAGGTAATGACCGGGCTTACCGCAGTACAGGCACTCACCAGCTCGAAGCCTGCGGAGACGCTCCTCGGCTGAGAGTTTGGTCCGGCCCAGCTGCATGGGCTCCTCCTCCGCAGGTCGAGCTGGTGGATGTTCGGGGGTGCCTGACTGGGTAGCAACACCGGACAGCGGTTGACGAGGGTGTCTGGGTGGATGCGGGGCGCCGGAACCGGGGAGTCGAGCGGCCCTCTCCAGACGTCTCTCCCGGAGCCGATTATCCAGTCTGATAGCAAGGGAGACAAGAGAGGTTAAATCCTTGGGCTCGTCGCGAGCCGCTAGTTCGTCCTTAATTTGTTCATTTAGCCCTTTAACAAACACTGCCTGCAAAGCTGCGCCATTCCACGCAGCATCGACAGCAAGTGTCCAAAAATCAACGGAGTAATCTGCCACGGAGCGGTTTCCTTGACGGAGGTTGAGGAGACGGCTGGACGCGCTGCCTCCGTGGCTCGGGTGGTCAAACACCAATTTGAGCTGGTCCTCGAAATCCTGGTAACTCAGAGACTGCATATCGACGCTGGAACTGAAAGCCTCTGCCCACGACAGCGCTCTGCCCCTCAACAGTCCAATAACATAATTAATCCTGGCTCCGTCAGTGGCAAAAGATTGTGGCCGCTGACGGAAAACCAAGGCACACTGCAGCAAAAAACCACGACATTTATCCAAATCTCCCTGAAAAGGTTCTGGGTCACTCACATGATTATCCCTGGGTGGCGAGGTAGCCGGAGCCTGAGGAGTTGCCACCGCTTTCACGGAAGTGGCTAGCTGAGCGACCTGCTGAGTGAGCTGGGAGACGGTGGCCATCAGCGTCTGGTTACTGTCCGCCAACCCCAAAAGCACTTGCTCGTGCGAATTCAGCAGGGCGCCTTGTTTGCCCAAAGCCTGAGCAACCGGATCCGCGGGGTTCATGTTGTGTCCAGTTCGTTCTGTTAAGCCGAAGCTCGAAAGAACAGAACCCACAATGCAGATGCGGTAAAGAAACGAGGTCTTTAATAACAAAAATAAGTTCCAAACAAGAATGAGTGGCACGGAGAAATCCGGGGGAAGGCTGGGCGCGGCAGGCAGGAGACGGAGGGGCAGGCAGGACACACAGGCAGGCAGGGCAGGGTCTAAAGGCAGAGCAGAAAAAATCCAAATATCAGGAGACAGGTCACCACAGAGTAGCAAAAGACCAAAAGTAGGAGCCGGGACGTTACCACGCATGGTACGGGACGAACTGGCGATGAGTGGAGGTCTGAGCCGGGGTTATAAGGTCTGTAGATTGGTGAGATAATGACAGGATGGAAACCAGGTGCGTGATAGGGAACAGGTGAGTGGGAGAGACCAATGATCCTGCCACGCCCAGCCTGTAGGGGAAAAAACACACACAAACACAGGGGGAAGGGAAACAGGGGAAAACACACACAGACAGATGCGAGTCCTAACATTTGTGTTTGTAAGGTGAACACGTTGGGCCTTCGGGCCCTATGTGGGCAGCAGGGACAGAGGAGGGAGGAGGAGGTAGGAAAGGAGATGAAGGGGAGAAAAACAGACATGATGAAGAAGAGTGACAAAGGGAGGCAGAAATTGTGATGAAGATGGAAATGAAGAATATGATTCAAGGAGGAAGGGAAGGAGGAGGGACATGAGTCAGAGAGAAAGACAGAGAGGGAGGGATAACACCGAAGAAGGGAGGGATGAACAGGAACATGAAATAAATCAGCTGTATGAGAGATTTTGTTCAGAGAGCTGCCAGACCTCAGCAGCTTCTCCTCTCCTCCTCTCTCTCTGATGATGGAAACCCTGGAAGGAGCTGAACTCTGCTTTCCACAACTCCTCAACACCTCCTGCAGGAAGCCGAAGCCTCCTGACTCTGAGGCCTTGATAATCTACATCCTGATGTCCTTAATCGCTCTGCTCACTGTGGCTCTCAACCTGCTGGTCATCATCTCCATCTCCCACTACAGGTGGGTGATGGAGTTCAGTGTGATTATTAAAAAAAAAAGGAGAGATATTGTCACTTCTTAGTCATTAGTGATGAGAAACAAGATGTTTAATAATGAAAATTGCTATTGTTATTCATACTAATAATTGCCTGCTTGACACTACTTCTGTCTCTGCGATCTCTCCTAAGATTTCTTCCATTTTTTCATTTTTAGCTTTTTCATGTAGTTTGATCATGCCTAGTATGAGGGTTTAGGTCAGGAAGGATTGTTTTGGTTTTCTTTCAAGTGTGAGTCTGTAAAACTCTGTGAGCTTTAACATTGAGTAAAGGCTGGAAATGAACCTGAACTTGATGCCTGCTGCATTTGGTGAGAAAATACTGCTGATACTAAACATAATGAATATAATGCTCCTGTTTCTCTCCAGGCAGCTCAACACTCCCACCAACCTCCTCCTCCTCTCTCTGGCTGTGTCAGACCTCCTCGTGGGCCTCCTGCTGATGCCAAGTCAAATCGTCTTGGAAGCCTGTTGGTTTCTGGGGGACTTTGTGTGTTCACTGTATTACTTTGTCGACTTTACTATAACTTCTGCCTCAGTAGGAAATATGGTTCTGATATCAGTCGACCGCTATGTGGCTATTTGTGACCCTTTGTGTTACCCCACCAAAGTCATTATGAAACGAGTTAAAATCTGCATTTGTCTGTGTTGGATCTATTCTGCTTTCTACAATGGTTTGATTCAAAAGGATCATCTCACACAACCAGGCAGGTATAAGTCATGCCATGGAGAGTGTGTCATTGTTGTTGACTACATCTCAGGAGCTGTTGACCTTGTTTTCACCTTTATTGCTCCTGTTACTGTGATCACAGTTCTGTATATGAGAGTGTTTGTGGTGGCTGTGTCTCAGGCTCGTGCCATGAGATCCCACATTGTGTCTGTCACTCTGCAGCCTTCAGGGACTGGAACTGCTAAGAAATCGGAGCTGAAAGCAGCCAGGACTCTCGGGATTGTCATAGTTGTGTTTCTAATATGTCTTTTTCCTTATTACTATCCCTCTCTTACAGGCCAAGACACCTTGATCACTGCTTCATCTACAGCTGCTGTGACCTATGTATTTTATTTTAACTCCTGTCTAAACCCTGTGATCTATGCATTTTTCTACCCCTGGTTTAGAAAAGCTATTAAACACATAGTTTCACTGCAGATCTTAAAGCCTGACTCCTGTGATGCCAACCTACTGTAGAGCCGCTGTGGACTGAGTGTAATTTTCACAGTAAGGTGGTTTAAGCTGTTCAAGGAAGTAAATTCAAACAAACAAAAGTCTGGACAAAAACATGCTTTTGATCCTTCATTGTATACTGGGTAACACTTTGTAATAATGTTCCTTAACAAATGATTCATTAGGGTATTCATAGGTATTTGATGCAGTTAATGCAGTGCAGTCTGCTCCCGTCAGTGTTTATGAACTTGCTAGATCTCTAATGAGCTATCAACGAACCTGTGGATTGCTAAAAAAAAAAATGCATGAAGGCTTTTCAGTTTTCATATTTTTACAAGTATAGGTATAGCTCCATAAGAAATATTCTGAAAAATCCTCATGTTTGATTTCTCTTTTTAAAGGCAGACTCTGCATTTTGAAATGGGAGCCCACAGCACTTTGTTTCCTCATGTTAATTTTGAGGCTGAGGAAGGATAAAACCCCTCACGTTCATGCCAAGACCAATAACCTATAGAATTAATGTATCTCTTTTAGATGCCTGTTTCGATTTCAAATGTTCACAAAATCAAAAAAAATGAGGTGAAATGCATGGACAATATTCCCTTAACTCGATTGAAATCATTCTGATCAGAGATTCCAGCTCCTCTGTTTGCATGGAGGCCAAATAGAGTGATCCATTGACATGTGTTTACTTACCCCAAAGCATTAAATCAGAATAAAACTTATCTCACCTGCACAAAGTGGTTCTACCTGCTAGAAAGCCTCTTATCTGCTGGAAATATAAATATAAATATAATCCAAGCTAAGTGATGTTGTCCAGTGGCGGCTCTCTCGTCAGGTTGTCCATCAGATTTTAAAAATGAAACTTGGCTGGCTAGCCTTGCTTGAACAACTTGTGGTTTACAGTCTTTTGAGCACAGAGTTATCCTTTACAACAAAAAAGTTGTAGCCGCCACAGACTGGTTGTGTTTTGCTGCCTATGTGTTTCTGTCCCTCCAGGATACTTGTAATATCACATGAGGGAAGCATGTGCAGAAAGAAATACATTTATTCCAACCAGAGAGAAACAATTAGATTTAGTGTTTCTATGGTTATTAGGTGCTAATATTTTCCTGCTGAACAGATTATCAAAGGTTTACACCAGCCCTCTCAACCCAACTGACAATTCCTCCTGACTGGCCCAGCCTCTCTTGATTTTATCCAGCATTTTTATTCTGATTCGGCCATTATTCTCATTTTTAGTGGAATATTAGGGTCCATGTAAACACAGCTAATGTTTACCACGTCATTACAAGGTGGGCTGCCCTCCCCTTCGAGCCATAATCTGCATGCTCTGCCTGTAATTACCCCTCACCCCATTCTCTCTCAGTTTTGCTTACATGTGTTCCAGTCAGCTGGTGCATGATACTACAGACACTCTAAGGGCCTACTCACATTAGCCCATTCGTACCGTGCCCAAGCATGTTTGACCTCAAAAATCCAGATTATTTGACTCGTGTCAGCGCTCCGTTCCGTGCTTCAGTACAGTACACTTTCCCCGCTCTGGCACGGCTGTAAGGGGTGTGCTTCAGTATGGTATGGGTGTTCATGCATAAGCACATGCACGGTCACGCACGCAGCGCGCAAACGTTCATATGACATAAATCATTTCCTCCTGGCTCCGCAAAAATCGTTTTATGCGCATAGCACGATTAACTGTGAATTGACGCCTTGCGCAGTCAAACAGCTAGGATGCCCCACTAGTCTGTCAGAACTAAAGAAGCCTCTTGGATAAGAACTGAAACATCTTTGACAATCTACAAAAAAGTCCAGTTGTCCTCGATTCAACTCTATGTGGATAACCATGACCTGTATGACTGAGAACCTCCACAGACAACCTGGACACCAGCTAAAGGCACTTGCAACAATGCATAGATCACATTTCTCTAGACTGTGCACGTAAATCAATAAATTAGAGCCCCTGGTGTTATTAGACAGTGCAGCTTTTGACATGGCTGACCATACCATACTCTTAGATAGCCCAGAACACTGAGTATGGCTTCCTAGTGCAGTCCTGAACTGGTACATATCACACCTGACAATGTCAAAGAAATGTCTGTGTCATCAATGCAACATGGCAGCATATTGACTACTGCTGGCTTTTAGCTCTACTCTACTTTTCATCTGTGTTTTTTTTTTTTTTTTTTTTTTTTTAATCAATTGTACCCACCAGCGCCACATTGGCTCTTGCAGACTATTCCGCTATTTGGATTTAGTATTTTGCATAGACTGTATAAAGATGGACGTAGCCACCCTGACATCACCCACTGGTTTGTGAACTGCCATTTTGCAGTGCAGAGTTCAGGATGATGACTGCCCCCATATTGTTTTTTTTTAAACTGGCTGCGACCATATTTGGATGAGAGGGCGGAGCTGGTGAGGAGCTGAGCTACACCGGTGTCGAGGGCAACTGGACCGGAGCCAGACTCACTTTGGCCCGTTGCAGGAAGGTTCCTTCCCTGATCTGTGCTGCAACCCTCTCTGAACTTCATCTATGCATGCTACCTGCTCCCCATTGTTGATCTGCTGCTGCCAAGTTTCTTTACTCTGTCTTTCAAATCAGTCCAGGGTCTGATCCAATGAAGCAAGCTGAATCTCTGGGGTCTTGTTGCTCTGTTGATGGCCCCGTCTGATGTAGTTACTGTTTGGCTGAAAGCCAAACTGTGTTCTATAGAGCCGCTAATTGATGATCCTCTCCATCGTCCTTCACAGTCGATCACCTTAAATGTGGAGACTGTGACTCCAGCGGAGAACTGGGCTCAATCGGGACCTCTTCCCCTTCTGGCTGTCTGTTGTAAATGGACAAAAAAGGCTTTCCCTTCACCCCCATGAGCACTTTGGAATTAGATGAAGCCATCCAACTATCTAACTTTTCCCTCCTTTGGCCGAGCTTCCTCCAGACCCACCTACTCTCTGCTGTAGTGAGGCGAACTGCATGTAGTTGTCCTCCAGGAAACATGCCTCACGCGTCACTTCCACAACTACCTCAAGCCCCTTGCTCAACAAAAATGTACTTTAACCCATTCTCCTTATTGTTCCCCCTGTTTCTTCAGCATGTTAACAGTCTCACAAGACCCCAGGTGCCACTCCCAACCTATCCTTCAAAATGTTTCCATGCGATAAAACCTTGACCCTCTCACCACAGAAGTCGGGCAACTTTCTCCTCAGAGGAGGCATCAAGGTCTCCTCCACGAAACTCAGCTCCATACAGAAACCAAGAACATCTGCACCCCTTGACGTTAATTGTGGTTGGCAGTTAACTCTGTTCCAGGGCATCAGTCTCTGTGGCTATCTAAAAGGCTAACATTACCTAGCCTAACAGGCCAAAGTTACCAGCCTCACGGGCTAACACTAAACACAGACTAACCCTAACCCTAACCCCAGCCTCCCTATGGTTTTAGCTGACCTAATGTCGGCCTATTAACATCAGTCTTCATCAATCAAAAATGTGTTTTCAGTGTCTATAAAATATTTTGGGAGTCATTGTTTATAGTAACCAGACATGTTCATCATGTTTAAGTGTCCTCTGGAAACTCTTCCAATGTCTGTGCGTTTTCTTGATGCTGCACATGTGATGTCAAATTGATGAAAGTGTTTTCCTCATCAAAAGAAGCAGACATCATCATAATAAAAAATTAAACCGTTTGAAAACACTGCATCTATCTTGATTGTAGGAACACGTATTCTGTTTTGAGCACTGTCAGCTGAGGGGCGATCCAGCACCGGACCGAACAGAAAACTGTTTTGTGTTTGTAAGGTGAACACGTTGGGCCTTCGGGCCCTATGTGGGCAGCAGGGACAGAGGAGGGAGGAGGAGGTAGGAAAGGAGATGAAGGGGAGAAAACAGACATGATGAAGAAGAGTGACAAAGGGAGGCAGAAATTGTGATGAAGATGGAAATGAAGAATATGATTCAAGGAGGAAGGGAAAGAGGAGGGACATGAGTCAGAGGGATAGCACCGAAGAAGGGAGGGATGAACAGGAAAAAGAGATAAATCAGCTCTATGAGAGATTTTGTTCAGAGAGCTGCCAGACCTCAGCAGCTTCTCCTCTCCTCCTCTCTCTCTGATGATGGAGACCCTGGAAGGAGCTGAACTCTGCTTTCCACACCTCCTCAACACCTCCTGCAGGAAGCCAAAGCCTCCTGACTCTGAGGCCTTGATAATCTACATCCTGATGTCCTTAATCGCTCTGCTCACTGTGGCTCTCAACCTGCTGGTCATCATCTCCATCTCCCATTACAGGTGGGTGATGGAGTTCAGTGTGATTATTAAAAAAAAAGGAGAGATATTGTCACTTCTTAGTCATTAGTGATGAGAAACAAGATGTTTAATAATGAAAATTGCTATTGTTATTCATACTAATAATTGCCTGCTTGACACTACTTCTGTCTCTGCGATCTCTCCTAAGATTTCTTCCATTTTTTCATTTTTAGCGTTTTTCTTGTAGTTTGATCATGCCTAGTGTGAGGGTTTAGGTCAGGAAGGATTGTTTTGGTTTTCTTTCAAGTATGAGTCTGTAAAACTCTGTTAGCTGTAACAGTGAGTAAAGGCTGGAAATGAACCTGAACTTGATGCCTGCTGCATTTGGTGAGACAATACTGCTGATACTAAACATAATGAATATAATGCTCCTGTTTCTCTCCAGGCAGCTCCACACCCCCACCAACCTCCTCCTCCTCTCTCTGGCTGTGTCAGACTTCCTCGTGGGCCTCCTGCTGATGCCGGGTCAAATCGTCTCGGGAGCCTGTTGGTTTCTGGGAGACTTTGTGTGTTCACTGTATTACTTTGTCGACTTTATTCTAACTTCTGCCTCAGTAGGAAATATGGTTCTGATATCAGTTGACCGCTATGTGGCTATTTGTGACCCTTTGTGTTACCCCACCAAAGTCACTCTGAGGAGAGTTAAAATCTGTGTTTGTCTGTGTTGGATCTGTTCTGTTTTCTACAACGGTTTGATTCAAAAGGATCATCTGACACAACCAGGCAGGTATAATTCTTGCTATGGAGATTGTGTAGTTGTCATTAACTACATCTCAGGAGCTGTTGACCTTGTTTTCACCTTTATTGCTCCTGTTACTGTGATCATAGTTCTGTATATGAGAGTGTTTGTGGTGGCTGTGTCTCAGGCTCGTGCCATGAGATCCCACATTGTGTCTGTCACTCTGCAGCCTTCAGGGACTGGAACTGCTAAGAAATCGGAGCTGAAAGCAGCCAGGACTCTTGGTGTTGTTGTGGTTGTGTTTCTAATATGTCTATTTCCTTATTACTATCCCTCTCTTACGGGCCAAGACACCTTGATCACTGCCTCATCTACCGCTGCTGTGACCTATGTGTTTTATTTTAACTCCTGTCTAAACCCTGTGATCTATGCCTTTTTCTACCCCTGGTTTAGAAAAGCTATTAAACACATAGTTTCACTGCAGATCTTAAAACCTGTCTCCTGTGATGCCAACATACTGTAGAGCTGCTGTGGACTCAGTGTAATTTTCACAGTAAGGTGGTTTAAGCTGTTCAAGGAAGTAAATTCAAACAAAAAAAATGTCTGGACAAAAACATGCTTATGATCCTTCATTGTATACTGGATAACACTTTGTAATAATGTTCCTTAACAAATGATTCATTTGGGTATTCATAGGTATTTGATGCAGTTAATGCAGTGCAGTCTGCTCCCATCCAGCCGATCTACAATGAATCACTCCATTCGATGGGAAGAAATTACTCAAAAATCCCCTCATTCAATGGGGCGGAATTGTGCAATTTTTGCAACCCAGTTTACCCAGATTACAGGAATTACTCCAAAATCCCCATCGAATGGAAACGGGTTTCTATTGGCTGTCCTCTGGGGGGCCCCGCCCACCGCCTGCGCATGCGCGAGCCCCGAAGCGAGAGCCTTAAGAAAAATGGCGGACATTCCTTTTATTCTCAGTGGAAAATGCAATATTTTAACATAGCTTATGCATTCAAATGCGTTTTGATAACATTTCTAGCGGGAAATGTGCATTTTATTTCCAAAATCTTCGTTCAGTTAATGTACATGATGTTTACTTTGTTAGTTATTACGAAGATTCTTTCAGGTTTCTATCGTTGCTATGGCTGTTGCTATGGACGCTGCTACCACTATCGCTGATGTAGCTTCCGCTCGGAAGTATTGTCACCGTGGAAATCTGGGGAGGGAGGCGTGGGGTCAGACACGGCGCCCCGCACACGCTTATCACGCACTGCGCGTAGGGCACCAAGTGCCTGGGGGGGCACCAAAAAAAAAAAAAAAAAAAAAACAAGCTCGTGAAAAATCATCATAATAATAGTAATCATAATAATGATATATTTAAAATTGTGTAAAGTACGGAAGCCCTAAAGGGCCATACATAAATATTTTTATTTCCTCCGTTTTCTCGTGATAACGAGATAATTTTCCTCCGTTTTCCCGTGATAACGAGATAAATTTCCTCCGTTTTCTCGTGATAACGAGATAATTTTCCTCCGTTTTCCCGTGATTTCCCGTACTGTTTACAGTTTTGACAGATCTTTATTTAATAGTGGTGTCATTTATTTTTTATTTTAAATTATTTTATTTTATTTATTTATTCGAGTGTTTGGTGCCATATTTAGTTAGTGTTTAGTGAGTGTGTTGTCAAGATTTTATTATTATTATTTATCTCTTATTTTTTCCAACAGTTTTTGAAACATAAATGTTGAAAAGTTATTTTGTAAAATAAAGAGAAACACAATGACAAATACTGAGTTACTGTTCATTTCTGGTGGCGGCGGTGGCGGCGGCGACGGCGGCGGCGGCGTGGGGGGCACCACAAAACATTTGTGCTTAGGGCACCCAAATGGCTAGCGCCGGCCCTGCGTGGGGTTAACCTGCTCTCACAGAAATCCGTGAAATGAGCATGACCTCCTAATAACGCATTGCGTGCTCCTCGCACGTGACCTGTTTTAATCGATTTCTATGGTTTTAATTCTGTGTGGTCACCACACAAACGGTGTGCACTGAAAGTCAGCGAGGTTCCGTGACGTCACGCTGTGGGTGGTGGTTCATAGATCCCGGAAGTGCAAATTTAATCGATATTCCGGAAAAAGGTCTGATTATTAGCCATAACGTTGTAACCATCCAAGGCAGACTTACCACGAGCTATGAGGATGTGTAACGATGGCATGTGCTTCAGCCGAGTCCACAAGTCCCGTATAATATCAACTTTATTTTAAGAAAACACGTTTTATTTGCGATGTCATATCACGGAGAAGCACTACATTACCCATAATCCTAGTGTTTATCAGCGACATGTCTGATTTGACTTTCATCAATAAAGTCAATAAAGTGTAATAAAGTGCATGAAAGTTGATAATATGCTGATATGTTACGCCACTGAACACAACCCTTTCAGTCAGCGAAACAGAGCGGGTGGAAAAACCGCGGAAACACGTCAAAATAGCACTAAAGATTTATATATATTTTTTATTTTTCATAACACATCTTTATTCGTGATATAAACATGGGCTACATGTTAAGGTTATAGTTTTGGTGTTTGTTACGACCGGCTCGTTGGCCGCAACAAAAGAGGAGATGTACAAGAAGTTAAATTATAACAAACTGAATTTTAATCCAGTAAACAAATAAATGTATGGGGTATGGTAGGCAGTATCAGTGGTGTGAGTGAGTGTATGGATGCAGTGAGAGAGGTGTGGTGCATGTTGTCAGTGCAAAAAAGGAAAAACAAACAAAAGAGAAGGCCAGCACGCCGGCAGGGTGCTGCCTGGAGCAAGGACCAGGGAGAATGGGGAGCAGAGTGAAGGGGCTGGCGTCTGGGAAGGCGGGGTTAAGTAGACCTTGATGGGAACACTGGCCAGGTGTTCCCAGTCAGGCTAATGGCAGACTGGACAGACCTGGAAGACAAAACACACACACCAGTACGACGAACACAACACACCAGGCCTGGGGCCGTCACACCCCCCCCCATAAAGTCAGGGTCCCCAAAGGGAACCCTGGCTCCAAAATTGCCAAGCCACATAAAAATCTATACTGAACCTTATAGTTATCAATAAATGCACTCATCCCAACTCCACATTATAATACCAATAAAAAAAATGCAATATACAAGAAAAACAAACAGCTCACCGCTTATGTCCCCCACAAATCCCAGCACTCTCTGCCTCAGCAACTGGTACCCTGAAGCAAATTTAAGAGGAGAGAAAGACCAAGAAAGATGGGACCCAAGTGGAGAGTAGGAAAAGAAAAAAAAACAATCACTAAGAAGGAGCCCGAGACAATGCATCCGCCACTACATTGTCTCGTCCCTTAACATGGCGAATGTCGAGGCTGTAGGACTGGAGGAAAAGAGCCCAGCGAACCAACCTCTGATTGGGAGACTGCAAGGAGCTAAGGAACGTCAGAGGATTGTGATCTGTAAAGACAATCACAGGTGAAGAGCTGACATACACACTGAAATGCTGCAAGGCCAGGACCAACGCTAGAGTCTCTTTTTCTATTACAGAATAATTCAGCTGGTGTCTGTTGAACTTCCTGGAAAAAAAACACAATGGCTTATCCACACCAAGGTCATCAGGCTGCAATAGCACCGCCCCTGCTCCCACAGCACTAGCATCCACCTCTAACTTAAAAGGTCTATCCCACTGTGGAGCTGCCAAAACAGGAGCATTACAAATCAGCGCCTTAACATTTTCAAATGATGATTGACACTCTGACGACCACACATATTTCACTTTGGACTTCAACAGGTTTGTGAGGGGTGCAACAACTGTAGAAAAATTCCTGCAGAAACACCTATAATATCCAACTAACCCCAGAAAACGCATCAGCGCCTTCTTAGTTGGAGGAGGAGGATAGTTGTCAATAGCCTGCACTTTTGCACGCACCGGAGATACTGTGCCCTGCCCGACTACACGCCCCAGGTACGTCACTGTAGCCTTGGCGAACTCACACTTCGCCAAATTTACAGTTAACCGCGCCTTAGCCAAGCGGTCAAACAGCTTCTCAATACGGTCAAGGTGGTCATCCCAGCTGTCAGAATAGATCACGACATCGTCCAAATACACCGAGCAACCCTCCAGATCTCCAACCACCATATTCATGAGGCGTTGGAAAGTCGCTGGCGCATTTCGCAGACCAAACGGCATGACCGTATATGCATACAAACCAGTAGGTGTAATAAATGCAGCAACCTCCCTCGCCCTCTCTGACAACGGGACCTGCCAGTACCCCTTTAACAGATCAAACTTGCTGACATACTTAGCGGCTCCCACCTGATCAATACAGTCCTCCATCCTCGGAAGCGGAAAGGAATCTGGCTTAGTCACACTGTTAACTTTGCGGAAGTCTGAGCAAAACCGTGGTGTATTGTCTGACTTCGGCACCAACAGACAAGGAGACGCCCAGCTAGAAGAGGATGGCTGTGCAATGCCATTGCCAAGCATATATTTCACTTCAGCATCAAGATACTTACGTTTGTCAGGGTGGACACGATAAAACCTCTGCCTAATAGGTTTACAATCCTCAACCACAATATCATGCTCTAACAAATGTGTACGTGTAGGTGTGTCCCCAAAAAGACATGGATATCGCCTTATCAGGTCAGCCAACTGACCACGCCTTGACGCCTCCAAATGGCACAGCAAACCATCCAGCTTCTGCAAAGACTCAGAATTCTTCAAACGACCACAAAGCATAGCCTCATCAGGACCCGGCAAGTCATCTCCCCCTGGCACTGCCACTGCCTGAGGAGACACAGACACACAGACAGGATGGACAGCAGACACCTGCACCTTCTGTTCAGGTAACTGGGATGCACGGGGGTAATACAACTTCAGCAAGTTAACATGACAGAGCTGAGTAGGAGACCTGCGATCAGGAGTAGATATCACATAATTTTGATCTGACACCTTCCTCACCACGGAATATGGGCCAGAAAACTTAGCCTGAAATGGAGAGGTAACAATAGGCAAAAGAGCAAGCACCTGATCCCCAGGGAGGAAAACCCGATCCTCCACCTGGCGATCATAAAGTTTTTTCATCTTGCCCTGTGCAGAAGTCAGATTACTCTTAGCCACTTCCTGAGCCTTATACAGTCTGTATCTGAAACCATTAACATAATCAATAAGGTTTTGGGGTGGTTGTACTTCCTTCCAGTTATCCTGCAAGAGCGCGAGGGGACCCCTAACCTTATGGCCAAACACCAGCTCATTAGGACTGAATCCCGTGCTCTCCTGGACCACCTCCCTAGCAGATAACAGCAACCAGGGTAAGCCTTCTTCCCAATCTCCGTCCATTTGAATGCAATACGCACGTAACATGGACTTGAGCGTTTGGTGAAACCGCTCCAAAGCCCCTTGGCTCTGCGCATGGTAAGCAGAAGCCTGATTGTGACTAATGCGCAGCTGCTTTAATACCTGAGCAAACAAATGTGACGAAAAATTTGACCCCTGGTCAGACTGGATAACTCTGGGAACCCCAAAAACTGAAAAAAACTGAGACAACGCACGAACCACAGCCCTGGCAGTTATGGTGCGCAACGGGTACGCAGCTGGGTACCGTGTGCTCTGGCACATGACTGTCAGCAGATATGCTGCACCTGATTTTGAAGGAGGCAATGGGCCCACACAATCCACAATAAGATGTTCAAAGGGCTCACTTATGGCTGGTATCGGACACAGTGGAACAGGCTTCAAACTCTGATTAGGCTTGCTGGTTAGTTGGCATGTATGACACGACTTTATGTATTTAGCAACATCCCGCTTCATTCGCGGCCAGAAGAAATACCTCAAGATGCGATCATACGTCTTCCTGACGCCCAGGTGACCAGACTCATCGTGGGAAATCTGCAACACCACACTACGAAAACGGGAAGGCACCACAACCTGATAAATTGGGTCACCCACAAAATGTTCGCCCTGAGGCACCCACTTCCTCATTAACACCTCATTCTCGATGAAGTAGCAATGAGAGTTGTTCTTTACCTCACCAGCAGGCTGCACCATGTCCAGCAAACCCTGGAGGGAACCATCAGCCCGCTGCTCCGACACCAACTCACTGTGAGAAACAGACCAAGGAACATTAGTACCAGTTACATCATGCTGCAGGGAAGTGTCATCTTGTCCAGTGCACTCTGTCTCCACCAACTGCGCACGTTTCATCGCGCGCGTTACGGCACACGCCCTGAACACATCAGGAAAATCCCTCTCATTCTTATCAGGGTCACTGGTGACCAGAGGCTCTGAAACAACGATAGCTGGAGGGGGGACATCAGCCCACACCCGACTCCCCGCTATATCATTGCCCAAGATCATGGTCACGCCATCCACAGGCAGAGCTGGGCGCACCGCTACGGCCACCTCACCCTGGAACAGATCACAAGACAACATCATTTTGTGCTGCGGAACCTGCAAAACCTGCAGCCCAATACCCAGCACCGGTATGAAAGCCCCAGTGTATGACTCCTCTGAAAATGGTAGAGCCGACTCCACAATAAATGAATCGAAAGCTGCGGTGTCACGCAATATCCTAATCTGCACTTTCTCATCGCTCCCCACCAAGGAAACGCACCCATTACTGATGAAAGGCAAATAGGACTGCAAATCTGGACTCACTCCTTGCGGTTTTAACTCACCACTCGGTGTCTCCAACACTCTCTCAGGAACAGGACCAACACACATTGCAGGCTTAGGATGCACCGTCGCTCCAGACTTACTGTTTTTAAATGCATAACAGTCTCTCCTCCAGTGTCCCCGCTTATGACAAAAATTACACACCTTGTCAGACTCGCGAGACACGCGTTCCTGTTTCTGTTCCATCCAAACATTTCTCACTGGGCGACCGGACCCTGCACCTCCACTTGAGAAACTCTCCCTACGCACGCCGCCACCGCGCGCACCTGGATGCCAAGTATCGTCCCCATGCGTCAACACGTAGTCATCAGCAAGTGCTGCGGCCTCAGCTGCCGTAGTAACTTTACGCTCATTGATGTAAGTTGCAATGCGCCCCGGCACAGAGTTTTTAAACTGCTCCAAAATCATGAGATCACGCAGATCATTAAATGATTCAACCTCAGCTGCCGCACACCACCGGTCAAATTGAGTTGACAACTCACGAGCAAACTCCAAATGAGATTTATCACCTCTTCTCCAACCACGAAACCGTTGGCGATACGCCTCAGGCACAAGCTCATACGCCTTAAGAACAGCTGATTTCACCACATCGTATTTTACGCTATCTCCACTACTCAGCGTAGAGTATGCCTCCTGCGCCCTGCCAGTCAAAACACACTGCAACAGCAAGGTGCACGTTGACTCTGACCAGCCGCGAGCCTCAGACAGACGCTCAAACAGCGAAAAAAATGTCTCCGGGTCTTTCTCATTAAATTTAGGAACAAGCCTTAAATCAGCCAGATCAGACCCCGCAGATGAGCCACCCGGCCCAGAGGAACCGTCCCCAGGCAGACCAGCCGTTACAGCTTTCCCTTCACTCCCCAAAACCATTTTCTGCCTCTCCAGTTCAATCCTCGCCTGCTCCGTTTCCTGCTTCACCTTCTCAACCAGGACTTCTTTCTCCATTCTTACCTGCTCAGTCTCCTGCCTCACCCTTTCCAAAGCGACTTCTTTTTCAGTCTCCAACGTCAACCGCAACTTCAACAACTCTTTCTGCTGCTCAAAAGACAAACCACCACCAGGACCTGCGTCCTCGGCGCATTCGGAGATGGACACAGACTCGCCCGCATTCAACACCTTCATTTTCAACAACTGAATTTTCAAATTTGCCTTCACTGTCTCTTTCACCCTTTTATCACCCACATTAACCTTATAATGGTCAGCTATTTTAACCAACTGATCCCTGGTACACTCGTCCAACGACGCTTCAGATGGCGCCTGTACAAACGCTTCTACCACTTCATCCATCTTACCTGAATGACCGCAAGAGAAGATACCGTGTTGGAACCCACCCAGTGTGTGGCCAGGCCCGCGCAGCCTGCAACAGAGCCTCCCCGCTATCTAACTACCTAACCAGGAATCTATCTATATAACTCCCCCCTAGTCTTCATGGAGCGTAGCGGCGGGTACTTACGCACTAGCAGCCCGCTGGCTCGGAGAGGCGACCAGAAGCTGGCAACCACCACGAAACCAGGGATGTGCCCCCGAGCAACATTAGGGAAAAGGGAATGGGAAGCTCTAACCGCCGTACCCCAGCACTAACAGTCCCCCACGACGACAACCAAAGGGAAGCCGCCGCTAAAGCCTACAAGGGGAATCACTCCGTCAGGTAAGATGCGTATGCACACACACACACAGCTGGACCGACACTTACCCTCTCATGCAAAATCCACAAACAGATGAAACAAATGGCAAAAATCTCGCTTCCACAAAAACCAGACGAGCAGCACAAACGCCCAAACTTAACTTCAAAAAAGTACATCCCCAAGAGCGCAAACAAACTCACCATATAAGGCAAACTACGTCAGCGGTGACTCCCAAGGAAATCCCGAAAATGACGTCACCTCCACATGAGAGCCGCAAGCCTCTCAACCAAAGGCCTTCCCCAATTATCACCACTTAATTGGAACCACGCGCCCTCGCGTAGACAAAGCAATCCAAACAAAGTTTAAATAACCTATGAAAAATACCTCACAGAAAAAACATAGACTATAACCAAAAACACCGGACCCACCGGACACGAGCCCCCACTTTGTTACGACCGGCTCGTTGGCCGCAACAAAAGAGGAGATGTACAAGAAGTTAAATTATAACAAACTGAATTTTAATCCAGTAAACAAATAAATGTATGGGGTATGGTAGGCAGTATCAGTGGTGTGAGTGAGTGTATGGATGCAGTGAGAGAGGTGTGGTGCATGTTGTCAGTGCAAAAAAGGAAAAACAAACAAAAGAGAAGGCCAGCACGCCGGCAGGGTGCTGCCTGGAGCAAGGACCAGGGAGAATGGGGAGCAGAGTGAAGGGGCTGGCGTCTGGGAAGGCGGGGTTAAGTAGACCTTGATGGGAACACTGGCCAGGTGTTCCCAGTCAGGCTAATGGCAGACTGGACAGACCTGGAAGACAAAACACACACACCAGTACGACGAACACAACACACCAGGCCTGGGGCCGTCACAGTGTTGAAAAACTACCGTATCTATGTTTTTTAAACCTAATTTCAAAACTTTTCCCCTAACCCGGAAGAGGCGTACCAGAACTACAATCTGCGCGGAGTTGCAACACACAGAGGTGTCCTGCGCCATAGATTTTGTAGTTCTAATATGTTATGTCTATTATGTGATGTTGTGATCACTAATTTTTCAATCTTTATTATAGTTTTTGGGTGTGGGAAGAACGCCTGTTTGGTCAGATTTTATTTATTTTTTTCTTAAGATAGTGAAATCATGTTTTTTCCATGTTTTGACACTAGTCAGTGGCGCCCCCTATTGGTTTGCCATCGGGTATGATAGTAGAGGTCAAGAGCTTTCCAAAAATGTTGACCCCATGTCTGTGCCATTTTTTGTTGCTGCACTGTAAGCCTTTAAAAGTGTCTCAGGTGGCCATATTAAGTTAATGGGAAAATCTGAAATATGAAACATTGAGTATTTTAAGGGGAAAATAAGCATCAGGCAGCATCAGGCAGCTCACCTGTCAGATCCGGCAGACCTGACCGGGTGGGCGCGGTATCGGACGGTGCCGCGGCCGGCCAGCCTGATGCCGACTGATGGTGACGCGGCATGTGCGGGTCAATACGGTAGTCTAGAAAACTGGAGATTTTTTTTTCTCGTGCGCCCCCAAGTAGATTGCGCCCTGGGCAGTTGCACTGCCCATAGCAAAAACCGTCTCTGCTGCCGAGTCTGCCTGCACAGCGGGATACTGCTGCAACTCTCTCTCACTTGTTTGCGCTGCGCTTGCACAGCTGGTTGTCTGTCTGTCACTGAAAGTTTAGCCTCCAAATCCAATCCAGTGTCTCACTCTCTCCACCAGTCACATAAAAATTAAGCGTCCCCCCACAGTCTTGACATGTGGCATGGTGCCAAAAACCTGGCCAAAAAAATTGCTGCAGTAAGTTTAATAAGTGCATCATGTTATTACCTACATATCTGTCTTAAAATTGATTTGCCTTACATCGGAGTATTCAGCAATGTGACATTGATGGCAGAGATTATGCACACTTTCATTTTAATCAAAGACAGCAAAAATTGATTTCTGGCTGAAGGTGTGTTAATACCCATGTCTAATACTATGTTTGGTTTGTTTGTTTGTTTGTTTTTTTGTCTCATCAAGGCAGCAAAGATAAAAGGACAGTCCCTTCTCCTCAACTGGCTGAAAGACATCGTAAACCATTTTTGGTGGTGCTGTAAGACAGCTGACACAACCGAGGAGTTTCTTGTAGGCACACAATTTATAATTTTTTTTCTCTCAATCAGTTAATTCAATGCCATATAAATGCTTGATTTATAGTGCTCTTGGTTTTCGCAGACACTGTGGACTGGTATCCTTCATCATGTCTGTAACCATCACACCTGGGAATATGGAAGCTGCCAACATGACCACCTGGAAGACACTCGTGAAAAGGAGTGGATCAAGAGGGACTCCAAGTGCCACAATGCACTGGTGGACATAGTTTACAAAATAAGACATAATAAGCTCTTAAAATGTTTTGTCTGTTTGACACTAAATGCTGCATTTTTATGATTGTGTGCCAGCAGATCTATTGCTATTGTCTACATAAAAATGTGTGGCCTACAATTTCTTTATAAATAAGTCTTTCATTTTACAAATGTCAGTATTTACAGTTTTTTACACATTTTTGGTATCAAAATTGTAAGGTACACTTGTCCCTTGTAATGAACAGTACATGCATACATTGTCTGTGGCAATATGTCACAGTGACAAATGATAGTAATTAAAAGGTAACTGCAGTACTGTCATACTTACCATATAATTATATATAAAGTCACTACATACTAAGTTTATGTTTACATGTATATAATTGCAGTAAATAAAGCACATATATTTGATGATTGTCTTTTTTATTGCACTTTGAAAAAACTTCAATGGAACAAATACAAATGAATAAATAATTACAAAAGCAAATGTATAAATATAGAGAATAATAACAATTATTATGAATTAAAAATATAACCGTAACATTTTTTTGCCTTCAAAAAAGTACCGGATGTTGATATTGTTTTGATGCCCTGATGATGGACATGCAGGTATGTGAGTACTTGTGGTAATGTATGGACATACCAGAGGGCCTGAAAGGAAACTCAGATGCCAGGTACGAAACCAGTGTAGTGTCCTTGGGGATCAGGGAACCTGTCCCTGATCCTCCAAACACAGCAGCTGGGGATGACACGTCGGTTTCCCTGCCCTAAGGAACCATGTTGCCAATAGATGAAGTGTCTATAGGCAGCATAGTGGTACTCCCGGTTGTCATCCCCAGGCCCACTGGCTTGGCCTAATACCGTAATGTCCTCCTGGTACTGCCTGTGAATACGCAGAAATCCTTCAGTAAGGCAGTACTGGGAGAAGTGTGGTAATAGGCTGACACAATTATTTGGATCCTGGCCACAGCACTTCCTCTCTAGGTCCGTAGGCATATCCCTACAGTTACCACAAGTACACCATGGCACCCCTGGCACTCCAGCAAAAGGTGGGGCACCATGCCTGCGCTGATACATCGCCAGGGCATCAAAAACCAGGCCTGGCTGCCTCTCCAGAAGCTGTGAGGTGAGCTCCCTGTGTTCCTCAAGGGTCATCTCCTGAAGAAATTTCTGAGGAAATAAAACCCAGGAAAAACGCAAGTAAGTTCCATGATGTCAGTATGGTAATAACACTATAACAGCTTGTAAGCTGTCTAGCATGTTGTCAACATCTAAAACAATGACAGGCATTTACAAAATACCAAAATATCTCTTCATACTGTTCTTGTAGTGTGTAAAATGATTTATTTGCCTTGTTAACGTTCAGGGACGGTTTTTGCTATGGGCAGTGTGGGCAACTGCCCAGGGCGCAATCAACTTGGGGGCGCGCACGAGAAAAAAAAAAAAAAAAAAATCGCCAGTTTTCTAGACTACTGTATTGACCCGCACATGCCGCGGCACCACGCCTGATGCCGACTGATGGTGCCGCCTGATGCCGACTGATGGTGCCCCGGTGCCGCGGCCGACTGGCGCCGTGGGGGCGGGGGGGTTGGAGTTGTAACATGAAAGGGCGCAAGCCAGTAATTTCGCCTAGGGCGGCAACATAGGCAGAACCTCCACTATTAACGTTTCCCAAATAATGACTCACGTTACACTGCAATAACACATCGACCTACAAATTACAGTAATGTAACCATTGAGCTGCTATATGAATGCCACTTTGTATTGTATTGGTATTGTTCATATCGCACAGACCAGATAGGGGAAAAAAACATACAATAAAACCATTTCATAAGAAACGTTACCGACCTTGGTCGCTTCTGTTCGTCGGCTTTGCAGGGCCTCCACTCTCTCCTCATCTTCATCTCTAGAAGATGCCGCTTCGGCTCCTCTGCCTCGACTCGCCCTGCCCGCTCCACCACGTCTTCCTCTCCGCCGTCTCCCCCTCCCTCTCCCTCCTTCCTCCGCCACATTACCGGGAGGTCTATCCGGTCCTCTCCGCTGCAAACCGAGGGGGGAAAATCGTCCTGCTAACTTCCATCACTACCAGACGACTTAGCTAAACTTAGCTTGTACTTGCATGCGAACCAGCTAGCCAACGTTAGTAATGAAATGCTATCACAATGCGGAACAAGTAACAGTAATATTAGCGATATTACATATAGACATACAGACAACACGAGTCATAAATAAGTTTTATAACTATCTGAGCGAACCTCATCACCCGACGTCAAAGACTCATGGAGACTCGATGCACCCGTAGATGACATGATGGCACTTGTATGGCACGCGAAGGCCTCCGTAGCTGCTCCTCCTCGGTCGGAAAGGGAGGGGGAGCGAAGCGGGGTGTTCACTTGGTTGCAATCTGCAACGTCAGCGCTAGATGCCGCTAAATCTTACACACAGTGTGTAAAATTACACACTGTTCCTTTAAAGGCAGACTCTGCATTTTGAAATGGGAGCCCACAGTACTTTGTTTCCTCATGTTAATTATGCGGCTGAGGAAGGATAAAACCCCTCACGTTCATGCCAAGACGATTTTGGAAAAGATACAGAAATCTTGGGAGTATAACCATTTTTATAGCATTAATGCGCCCAATCATAGAGAGTTGAAGTAAATTCCATTTCCTAATAATAACTTTAAGATTATCTAACATATCAAGAAAATTCGATTTTAGAAGTTTGGAATCTCTGGAAATCTTAAGACCTAAATAAGTAAAATAGGTAAGAGTTAGTTGAAATGGAAGAGACTTCAGAAATACTGGACTCAAGTCATCTTTCAGAGGCATAAGTTCACTTTTATCCCAATCGATGGTGTAACCTGACAGTCTACTGAATGATTTAATGTATGTTAAGAGATGAGGGATTGATGTTTTTGGCTTGGATACAGAAATCAAAAGGTCATCAGCATAAAGATTTATAAGGGTTTCAGAATCACCAAACTTTATCCCATGGATATGAGGGTGTCCCCTAATTAATCTATCTCTTTTAGATGCCTGTTTCGATTTCAAATGTTCACACAATCAAGAAAAATGGGGTGAAATGCATGGACAATATTCCCTTAACTCGATTGAAATCATTCTGATCAGAGATTCCAGCTCCTCTGTTTGCATGGAGGCCAAATAGAGTGATCCATTGACATGTGTTTACTTACCCCAAAGCATTAAATCAGAATAAAACTTATCTCACCTGCACAAAGTGGTTCTACCTGCTAGAAAGCCTCTTATCTGCTGGAAATATAAATATAAATATAATCCAAGTCGAGTGATGTTGTCTAGTGCCGACTCTCTCGTCAGGTTGTCCATCAGATTTTAAAAATAAAACTTGGCTGGCTAGTTTTGATTTTTCTCCTTGTAACAGGCAGCCCTCAAACTTTTCCAGTAGTTTTTGATTTGGTTGATGGGTTGATGGATTCAGACCTTGTTCATCTTATCAAACACTTGTTTGAACAACTTGTGGTTTACAGGCTGTTGAGCACAGTGTTATCCTTTACAACAAAAACGTTGTGTCAGCCACAGACTGGTTGTGTTGTGCTGCCGATGTATTTCTGTCCCTCCAGGATACTTGTAATATCACATGAGGGAAGCATGTGGAGAAAGAAATACATTTATTCCAACCAGAGAGAAACAATTAGATTTAGTGTTTCTATGGTTATTAGGTGCTAATATTTTCCTGCTGAACAGATTATCAAAGGTTTACACCAGCCCTCTCAACCCAACTGACAATTCCTCCTAACTGGCCCAGCCTCTTTTGATTTTATCCTGCATTTTTATTCTGATTCGGCCATTATTCTAATTTTTAGTGGAATATTAGAATCCATGTAAACACAGCTAATGTTTACCACGTCATTACAAAGTGGGCTGCTCTCCCCTTCGAGCCATAATCTGCATGTTCTGCCTGTAATTACCCCTCACCCCATTCTCTCTCAGTTTTGCTTACATGTGTTCCAGTCAGCTGGTGCATGATATTACAGACACTCTAAGGGCCTACTCACATTAGCCCATTCGTGCCGTGCCCAAGCACGTTTGACCCCAAAATCCAGATTATTTGACTTGTGTGAGCACTCCGTCCCGAGCCTCAGTACAGTACACTTTCACCACTCTGGCATAGTTGGAGGAGGTCTGCTTCAGTATGATACGGGCGTTCATGCACGAGCACATGCACAGTCACGCACGCAGCGCACAAACGTTCATATGACGTAAATCATGCGACCGTCCCTCCCGCGTTTCCTCCTGCCGCCAAAAAAAAATTGTTTTATGCACGCAGCATGATTAACTGCATGCGTGTCATATTTCAACATGATGCCGTACAGGGCCAGAGTGGGACTCATTTTCAGCCCTGGAGTTTCTTGCCTCAGACCAGCCCACTTTAGATCACGACCTATTATTATTAAAATCAAAAAATATAATGGGTCACTACTATCGTTTGGGCATAGAAAGTGGTTATATTGGAACTAATGCTTGCTTGTTCACACACTCTGTTACAACAGCTCACCTGTTCCTTCCATACTGACAGGAGCAATCCCCCCATCACTACTGGCTCCTGGCTCTGCCTTTGACACCAAATCACATTTTAAAAACTGTCATAATTCTCAGCACAAATCTCCCCTTTTAACAAAGCCTTCTGATCAATTCAGGTCAGTTTCATTAATATAGTGCTGAATCATCTAGCATCTCAGGACACTTTTCATATAGAGCAGGTCTACACCATACTCTTCATTATATTAATTCTAATAATATTCACTCAATGAGCAATCCTACCTGCCCACTCTGGACTTGCGGGCTCATGGCTGGTGCTTGGTGCTGGATCTTGCCTTTGACTCTGAGGGGCTACAAGACAAACTTTCCCAGTTATGTGGCGTTGCATCATACTATTATTTAAATTATATAACGTTATGTTATATAGGCCTGTCGCGATATGCGATAAGTCATTGCACGGTAAATTTAAATGAAGTCGGTAACTTTTATGACCGCGATTATTTTCCACATTCCTATGTGTTTGTTTTCCTCATCTCTCTCTGCCAAAGAGACCAGACAACAAGAGCGTTCACTGTCGTGCGTCATCTGTCAGCGAGGTGAGTTGGTTCATTAGCGTAATGAACGGAGGGAACGCTCTTGTCGTCGAGTGTCTTTGTCTCTGTGAGGGGGCGGGGCCATAGGCTACACACACAGGGCTCTAGTGTCGCAGACCTGGAGAGGCAGGGTCGCCAACTGGGTGTGGCCAGGTGGATTTTGCAAGTTTGGCATGCCGTGCACGGTGGTGCAAGTACTCCGCCGTCCCTCCTACCGGCGCAAGGGAGGAGAGAGGGCGTGGAGTGGGTTTGACACAGCCCATTAACTTTAAACCAATCAAATGAGCCCCTGTCCTTGCCTTTAAAATGTAATGAATGTAATGAGCGTAATGAACGTTTACACAATTGACATGGAGGTCTACTGCCGCAGGCGGAGTGGAGCCGGTGTAGTGGAAGTTTGGCTGACAGGCCTGCAGTTCGCACACGTCACCAAAACCGCACAGGCAGGCTTCCGGAGTGTCAGTCACATTAACAATGCAATAAATACCGACAAAAAACACTATTCAATGCTACCATCTCAATCAGCGCATACATGTATCTCCATGTAACTGTCCCGTCACAACTGATGTCAGATCAAAGGAGATTGGCACCGTTTGTGCTGACTGTGAGGTTTTGGTGATGTGCGCCTGTCAGCCAAACTTCCACTGCACTGGCTCCGCTGCGCCTTGCACTGAAAGTAGACGTGGTTTCAGATGGCGAGCTTTGGGCGCACCTCGGCGAAGCCTTTTGGCACGAAACTGTCACTGTGGCAAGCTGAATCTGTCGACACCTCCCCCTGCTGTGCCGCCACTCCCATCTTGGCGCACCTCGGTCTGCAAAACTACCAAACTGTGCGCCCCTCGTGTTGCGCTGGTCGAAACTAGCTCTGCGCAGGGTTCGCCTCACTGCGCCACCCTGCACTGCGCCGGGAAACTAGAGCCCACAGAGTGTGCTCCTTGTGAGGTAGAGACGAGGCGGAGAAAATAGCGAGAGAGCGACATGGAACTTCTCCGTCTGGCAAACTGATGGATGAGTCTGGGTTTGGCGGTTGCCAGGAGAATGGTACTTGTCTGACTGCATTGTGCCAAGCGTAAAGTTTGGTGGAGGGGGGGGGTTATGGTTTGGGGTTGTTTTTCGGGAGTTGGGCTCGGCCCCTTAGTTCCAGTGAAAGGAACTTTTAATGCTACAGCATACCAAGACATTTTGGACAATTTTATGCTCCCAACTTTGTGGGAACAGTTTGGAGATGGCCCCTTCCTCTTCCAACATGACTGCACACCAGTGCACAAAGCAAGGTCCATAAAGACATGGATGAGCAAGTTTGGTGTGGAGGAACTTGACTGGCCTGCACAGAGTCCTGACCTCAAGCAGATAGAACACCTTTGGAATGAATTAGAGCGGAGACTGCGAGCCAGGCCTTCTCATCCAACATCAGTGTCTGACCTCACAAATGCACTTCTGGAAGAATGGCCAAAAATTCCCATAAACACACTCCTAAACCTTGTGGAAAGCCTTCCAAGAAGAGTTGAAGCTGTTATAGCTGCAAAGGGTGGGCCGACATCATATTAAATCCTATGGTTTAAGAATGGGATGTCACTCACGTTCATATGCGTGTGAAGGCAGACAAGCAAATACTTTTGGCAATATAGTGTATGAGGAGCCTAAGCACAAGGCTGAGACAAAGCATTATGGTGCCTGCAACCCAGTCACCAGACGACTGTTAGCAGCACAGTCTTGCAAGACTCATATTGACTCATTACACACCAGCTCACCATGTCTGTGAGGGATGATCTCCTTATGAAACCTTTCCTACGTACAGACGAGGGAGTTTAAAGTACAAGGAGGTCAAGTGGGTGACCATTCATCAGACATCAGTTATAGGAGAACAGGCTGGCAGTCGCTAATGTGCCTCACTGCAAAGAGTTAACAGAATTAACCTTTGCCACAGAAGCGTCCTAGAACAGAGAGAGTCGGTAGCTAGCCAGTGTCAGCATTAGCCTATCAATGTTTATAGCCGGTCTTGCATTGCCCTGTTAACATTAGTCCTCTTCAATGAAAAATACATTTCCAGGGTCTAGAAGCCAATTTAAGGAATCACTGTTTACAGTAAGTAGGCATGTTCATCATTCTTAAATGTCCTTTGGAAACACTTGCATTGTTGTTTGGTGTAATTTCAGTGTGATTTCTAAAAGCTGCACATGTGTTGTCAAATTGATAAAGATATTTTCTGAATTTGCTTGTCATGGTTTGGTGTTCTCTGTGTTTTGGTACTTTGGTTGGACACTTGTTTTTCTGTTTTCCTGTGTTTTGGTGTTGCCTCCTTTGCCCAGCTCTGTCTCTTTAGTCATTGATTTCAGCTGTGTCTTGTTTGCCCCTCCCAGTGCCACACCTGTCCTGTGTCTGTCAATTATCCTTGATTGTTCTGATCCCTCCCAGTGTTTAACCTCAGCCTATCCTCTGTGTTCTCCTGTCTTGTGCTCCAGCCCCTTCCCCAGGTGTGTCTTGTTTGATCATTAGTTCTTGTGTATTTAAGTCCTGTCTTGAGTTCTGTTCCTTGTTGGTTCATTGTGTTGTTCTGTGCTGTGTTGTGCTTTTTTAGCTTATGGTCGGTTTCCTGCCCTGTGTTATGTATTGTTTCCAGCCGGTTTAAATATATATTTTTTGTTTGCTGAGTTCTGTGCCTCCTGGCTCCTGCTTTTGGGTCCTCCTTCCTCCACTCCCGTGACATTGCTTGAGTTTTCTTAAGTTGTAGGGCACTGAGCTCTCAGGGCTGCCCTAGGACACACTCCAAAATTTAATGACTACAAGAAAAAATATTACTTTTATTCATGCTTTTAAAATTGAATGACACCACAGCAAAACCAATGTAGATTAGTTATTACTAGCTAAGAAGGAACTGCAGCAATTAAAGAACATTATGAATTATTTCTCAGTTGTGAATAATTTCTCAGCGGAATTTGTCTCTGTTCACCAGCGTGGGAAGGCTTGCAAGCCATCTGCTATGTGGCGTGGTTTGCAGTCACCCCTTCTGACTGCGAACCGGTTCTCACCCCTCTCCAGCCCTGTTGGTAATCCTTTGGGCCGGCGTGCCTCTCCCGCTCTTGTTGACAGAGTGGAGCAATGCACGCTAGTGATAGGAGACTCCATTACCCGCAAAATTAGACTAGCTTCACCAGCCGTGGTTCAGTGTCGATCTGGGGCCAGAGTCTCTGACATAGAGGATAATCTTAGGGTCCTGGCAGCACCGAGGAAGGATCAGGGAACCCAGGCACACTACACTACTATGTATAAGAACATTGCTATTCATGTCGGCACCAACAATAAAAGGATGAAGCAGTCAGAGATCACAAAAGCTAGCTTAGTTAGGACACTTGAGTTGGCCAGAAAGATGTGTCGGCATCGGTTAATTGTCTCTGGTCCATTACCAGTGAGGGATAATGATGAGATGTACAGTAGGTTAACCTCACTGAACCGCTGGCTGGCCCATCACTGTGCTGAGCATGGTTTTAGTTGGCAAGATGGCGCCTGTGGTGGCAAGCCGTCAGCCTCATCTCCCTCGTCTGCTCAGCATATTGTTTGCAGTTACCCTACTGCTATGTGTATTTTGCCAAGATGTCTCCACTTTCATTGTCTACAATCGCCAGGCTCTCTTTAACATTAAAGCTCTCGGTGATTCGCTGTTATTGTTCAGACTGGGAAAGCAAAACATTAGTCTCCCACCTGTGCTTGCTGAAATCCCTGCACACCTGCTCTGTTTCCCCTGCGCTCTTCCTCGGAAAAGGCGCTTCAGAAGACGTGGAAAACGAGGTGGTGTGATCAATTCAAGGCCTATCTGGCGGCTTCCTTTGGAGGGTCTGATCCTCATCTCCTCCATGACGAACGCTATTTCCCCACAGTGAAGCGCTCACTGCACATGAGGGGCTGTTGGATCCGTCCTATCCTCACTGAGCTGCTGCCTCCACTGACAGGATTGACTCCTCTGATTGCTGGCTTCCTGACGCTGCCCAACCTGTGCCCGGCCCCGCTGAAGTTTCCTGCTACTCCCTCTAACCTGGCCATTGAGGTTCCATGGTGGTGCTGACAGCTCTGGGCCTGCATAGGTGGTGTTACACCTGAACTGCTTCGGTCGCTGAAACGTGCCGTGTCACCGGCTACTGAGGAACTCAATCTTCGCATGACTCTACTAAATACTAGGTCACTAGTAAACAAAACGTTTTTATTGAATGACTTCTTCTCTTCACGGGATTTGGACTTCATGTTCCTAACAGAGACTTGGCTTCGGGATGGTGAGTGCACACCGCTTTCTGAACTCCTTCCTCCTGGCTGTTTATTCTTCAGCTCCCCTCGGAGCACCAGCAGAGATGGCGGTCTGGCCTCGGTGTTCAAATCCAGCTTTCAGTGCTGTCCTATTCCATTTATTACTTACTCTAGTTTTGAACTGCAAACGTTTAAGCTTCAACTTTCCTCTTTCTCCACTATGTTTGCGGTTGTTTATTTCCCTCCAAAATTTAATAAGGACTTTGCAGATTTTCTGTCAGGTGCCACTGTGAAATATGATTTTCTAATTTCTGGAGATTTAAATATTCATGTCTGCTGTGAATCAAGTCAACTGGTCACTGATTTCTTAAACCTCATTGAATCTTTTAATCTTGTTCAATGTGTTAAAGACCCGACTCATGAGAAAGGGCACATTTTAGATTTGGTTTTATCATATGACTTATCTGTGTGTGTAAACGAAATTTGTGAATCAGCGTGGATCTCTGACCATCTGCCTGTACTTTTCACTGTTTCAATCCCTTGTTTGGGGGCTAAAACCAGTGCTTCTACGCGCCGCTTGCACACAATTAACCCTCAAACTACATCACAGTTTTCAGCCATGTATAATGACTCTATATACTTAGCACTTTGGATGATAATTACGCTTTCAACGCTGAAGAACTTTTTAGCAATTTTAACTCTACATGCGCGGATATCTTTGATTCTGTTGCACCTTTTACAATTAGGCGCACAAAAGAACTCTCAGAACCGTGGCTTAACGACTCCACACGCTCTCTCAGGCGCTCATGTCGGCGCGCTGAGAGAAAGTGGAAGAAAGGTAAGTTCCATGTCTCTAAAGAAGCTCTTTGCGAAAGCCTGTCTGTCTACCAGAGGGCTGTTAAGGCTGCTAAAATGGTATATTTTTCCAATCTTGTCTCTTGTAATAGTCCCAGGTTCTTTTTAACATTTTTAACTCCCTTGTAAATCCTTGTGACAACTCTCCAGTAGTACCCTCGCTCACCCTGTGAGAGGTTTCTCAAATTTATTGAAAAAATCTCTGCTCTTAGGCCATTTCCCTTCTCTTCTGCAGGCCCTAGCTCTGATCTCACTGCTCCTCCTTTACATGCTCTTTTTGATCAGTTTGTCCCTGTATCCCTCCCCTCACTGGCCAATGTAGTTAAGCATCTGCGACCTACGAACTGTCCCTCAGACAGCATTCCCTCTCGTCTTTTTAAAGACATATTCAGTACGGTGTTATTCTTTTATTTATTAATTCCTGCCCTAGCACCGGATGTGTTCCAGCTGCTCTCAAACATGCCGTTGTGCAGCCTGTTATCAAAAAGAAAAATCTGGACCCCTCTGTGCTGTCTAACTAAAGGCCAATCTCTAAAATGCCATTTTTGTCCAAAATTTAAGAGAAAGTGGTTTTTATTCAGATCCAATCATTCTTGGTGGCCAATGATATCTATCAGAATTTTCAGTCTGGCTTTAAACCATGCCATAGCACCGAGACAGCACTGCTGAGAGTTTTTAATGATCTAATGGTAACTGTTGACTCAGGAAACCCTGCTATGCTAGTGCTCTTTTGATTTGACAGCTGCTTTTGATACTGTGGCCTCTAGTTTCCCGGCGCAGCGCGGGGTGGCGCAGTGAGGCTGAGCTGCAGGCCGTGCCCCTCTGGCTGAGTGCTGCAGGTCTGGGTGTGTCTCTCAGCCTGGTGACACTGGTTAAATGCACCAGGTGAAAATGATCTGGTGATCAAGAGACTCGGGAGGCATTCACTCTCAGTGTGGGCAGAGAGAGCAGTGGAGCTGATGGAGACGCTGGACGTGGAAAGTAACACCATAAGAACTAAGACTTGCTTCAAAAAAGAAGAAGGACCCAATAGACGGATTTCTTGTGTAACATTACAAACAATTGGAGCTGCACGTGCGGCCAGGGGGCAAAAGGCTGCTTCGGAGTGAACTGAATGTGGCGCCGTCTTGTTTGTAAATTCTCCCTGACTCAATTGCAATAAATGTCAGTTCATAGAATAATCTCTTTGCATCATAAATTTAAAAAAAAAAAAAAAAAAAAAAAAAAAAAAATTACTGAAATGTCCATGAATTTTACTCAACTTAAGAGGCTGTGATGGTGGTTTTGGGTGTCTAATATCAGGAGCAGAGTGGTAATGTTACGCTAAAAAAAAAAGTCAAAGTAAAATGTTAACTGCGAGGCTAAATTACGCCCTGACAGCATTTAGAAGAAAGAAAAAATAACCGTCAATTCCACTGTAAATAAAAGTTACGCTACATAGCTCGTTAGCTAGCTGGGAAATCCCTTTTCACTCTGGTGCCTCCAAAGAATAAGTTTGCTTTTCCACTGAGCAGGAGCCACGCTTCCCATACAGGAGCTGATGCTGTCTCTACTGCCTACTATAGTTATATGTAACCGGTTGAGATGCTACTCTGTGTTGTAGGAAGCGAAGTCTCAGACGAGGACACCTTCGGAGGCAGTCTCCATTTATTTCACACCTGACAAAAGGCATAAAAAACATTTCCCTCCGGTCAGCTCCCCCAAAACACTGTGCCCCTCTCCCATGGAGGTCAACAACAAAAGGGCGGAACAAAATGACACAAAATTAAGAATGGAACATATCGTACCTGACAAAAGGCATAAAAAAACATTTGCCTCCGGTCAGCTCCCCCAAAACACTGCACCCCTAAAAATTAAATGATACATAAACATGTTGAAACATGTAGCAAGCACCTCGCAGCTAGCTATTAAACATAAATACAATCAGGCGATGCTAACTCACATAAACTTCCCAACTACAAGGCCGCTTACCTCTCCCATGGAGGTCAACAACAGAAGGGGAGGTAAGGGCGCGAAAACACAATATATAGGGGCGGTGCCACACAATTTAAGAATGTCAGGGCACAGACTCAAATTTATGTTCCTGTTCCTATGCACTGACTCGGAGGCCCAATCTGTCAGGTATTGAAGAAAATAAATAAAAATAAAATAAATTTAAAAGGCATACAGATTGTGTGTAATTATAACAATAACAATAATAATAACAATAACTACTGTACATAATATTTTATACATGCACATATTTATGCTGCACAATTGACCCTGTTACATATAAACCAATAAACAATATATGAAATCAGTGTCAGTCTCTGCTATGAGCCAAACATTAGCTATCTACAACGGCGGAGCAGCCACCTGCTCGTATCAGGTTTGATGCTCGACAGGAATGCAGCGGCGTTACATATACCCAAGCTGCATCAACCCTCGGCTCGGAGATGTCCATGCAGAGCGTAGTTCTATGTTGCCCCACTCTCAAGAAGAGCAGGGAGAACACAGTGTATTTAAAAAAAAAAAAAAAAAAAGCTAACACTTAGCTAGCTAAAAGATAAGGTTTTTCGTCACCCTAGTACAATAAGTTAAGTCAGATAATATTCGATATTCAGTTACCACTGAACAGCAAGACCTTGGCAAGATAATATTCTTTCCTTCTTCTTCTTTTCCCCTTGCTGGTCCACTTAACATTTATCCACCCTTCATCATCTGTCAGATCAGGGCATTCTTTTATAGTTTCCGATGTGTCAACTTTACTCATATCCTCATCCTTGATGCATTTTACTGGTCCGACCTCCACAGTCTTGTCGGATTTGAAATAAAACAGTGCATATTCTATGATTGCTCAAGTGCGAACTAGCTAACGTTAGTTGGCGCGTTTGCTAGAAGATAACCGTCGTTGCTAGAATTACCTGCTCAATTTTCGTAGCAAAGGACTCTGGGATGCGTGGGGATGCGTCACGCCCTGCGCACATGCGCAGTGCACAAGATCAGGCACGCAGCTCTAACCTAGCCACCATCTCACCTAGCCTCACTCAGCCTAGCCGACTAGAGTAGTTTATTATGGATGTGTAGCGTAAGGGAGGCTAATAGGTAAGTATGCGACAATGCCACTTGGGGAATTTGACCCCAGGAAATTAGTGATTTAGGAGGCTAATGCACAGGGGCCCCATTCAGGTTTGTAACATCACGGGCAGAGACGGTTTAAACAAAGACATATTTATTAAACAGAAAGAAATTAACAAATAAAGCACCAGAAAATGATCAACAATTTACTAAAACTGCTGGTAGGGGGAGGAAGGTCGGACAGGGCTGGGGCTTACCACAGCAGCAGGGGAGTAATAACATACAAAGAAGGGAGAAGGTCCAGAAATCATCCACCCATGTCACTCCAAGAAAGCGGACAAAGACGACTCACCACGCTGACAGACAACCACGCGTAGCGGGCCTCCAGCGGAGCAGTCCTCCGCTCCTGGACCAGTGGTCAGCCACACTACAAACAGGTGGAAACTGTCACCGAAACGCCTGCGGCGCATTCAATTACAAGACGATGCCTTACCTGGGTGATAATATAACTTTCGTCGGCCGCCACGCCAAACAAAGGAGCCAAGCTGCCCAGTACGCTGCCTCTATACACCCGGAAGATGCATCGGGGAAAGAGGAAGGCCGATGCATGGGCGCCCCCGACATATATAGGCCTCGCTGATAATTAAAGTGTCAGAAGGCTGGCACAGTGCCACACAGTGGCCGGGAGGGAAGAACCACTTGCCACAGATGCTATGTGATCTGGCCAAATATGGTTCAGAAGAAATGTGATTTGGTTGAAGTTGATCATTTGTATGTAATCCCATTGCCGAATGTGCATGAACGTGACTAGACTGCCCTGCAACTTGTGAATGTGAGATGCTGAAAACAAACAGAAGGCCAGCATGAATCATTCATAGATACTGAATACTAACAATGGATTATATATATATATATATATATATATATATATATACAGTACAGGCCAAAAGTTTGGACACACCTTCTCATTCAATGCGTTTTCTTTATTTTTATTTTTATTTACATTCAAAACTTTACAATTTACAATCAAAACTATGAATGAACACGTGGAGTTATGTACTTAAAAAAAAAGGTGAAATAACTGAAAACATGTGTTATATTCTAGTTTCTTCAAAATAGCCACCCTTTGCTCTGATTACTGCTTTGCACACTCTTGGCATTCTCTCCATGAGCTTCAAGAGGTAGTCACCTGAAATGGTTTTCCAACAGTCTTGAAGGAGTTCCCAGAGGTGTTTAGCACTTGTTGGCCCTTTTGCCTTCACTCTGCGGTCCAGCTCACCCCAAACCATCTCGATTGGGTTCAGGTCCGGTGACTGTGGAGGCGAGGTCATCTGCCGCAGCACTCCATCACTCTCCTCCTTGGTCAAATAGCCCTTACACAGCCTGGAGGTGTGTTTGGGCTCATTGTCCTGTTGAAAAATAAATGATCGTCCAACTAAACGCAAACCGGATGGGATGGCATGTCGCTGCAGGATGCTGTGGTACCCATGCTGGTTCAGTGTGCCTTCAATTTTGAATAAATTCCCAACAGTGTCACCAGCAAAACACCCCCACACCATCACACCTCCTCCTCCATGCTTCACAGTGGGAACCAGGCATGTGGAATCCATCCGTTCACCTTTTCTGCGTCTCACAAAGACACGGCGGTTGGAACCAAAGATCTCAAATTTGGACTCATCAGACCAAAAGCACAGATTTCCACTGGTCTAATGTCCATTCCTTGTGTTTCTTGGCCCAGACAAATCTCTTCTGCTTGTTGCCTCTCCTTAGCAGTGGTTTCCTAGCAGCTATTTGACCATGAAGGCCTGATTGGCGCAGTCTCCTCTTAACAGTTGTTCTAGAGATGGGTCTGCTGCTAGAACTCTGTGTGGCATTTATCTGGTCTCTGATCTGAGCTGCTGTTAACTTGCGATTTCTGAGGCTGGTGACTCGGATGAACTTGTCCTCAGACGCAAAGGTGACTCTTGGTCTTCCTTTCCTGGGTCAGTCCTCATGTGTGCCAGTTTCGTTGTAGCGCTTGATGGTTTTTGCGACTCCACTTGGGGACACATTTAAAGTTTTTGCAATTTTCAGGACTGACTGACCTTCATTTCTTAAAGTAATGATGGCCACTCGTTTTTCTTTAGTTAGCTGATTGGTTCTTGCCATAATATGAATTTTAACAGTTGTTCAATAGGGCTGTCGGCTGTGTAGTAACCTGACTTCTGCACAACACAACTGATGGTCCCAACCCCATTGATAAAGCAAGAAATTCCACTAATTAACCCTGATAAGGCACACCTGTGAAGTGAAAACCATTTCAGGTGACTACCTCTTGAAGCTCATGGAGAGAATGCCAAGAGTGTGCAAAGCAGTAATCAGAGCAAAGGGTGGCTATTTTGAAGAAACTAGAATATAAAACATATTTTCAGTTATTTCACCTTTTTTTGTTAAGTACATAACTCCACATGTGTTAATTCATAGTTTTGATTCCTTCAGTGAGAATCTACAATGTAAATAGTCATGAAAATAAAGAAAATGCATTGAATGAGAAGATGTGTTCAAACTTTTGGCCTGTACTGTACATATACATATACACTACTCACAAAAAGTTAGGGATATTTGGCTTTCGGGTGAAATTTCATTATTAATGCATTATAACCTTTACAGGTGAACTTAATGTGACCTTCTGTAAACTTTTGAATGCACATGTCCAACTGTTCAGTGTTTCAGTACTTTTTGCACAAGTTGCTGTTCTCTAACAAGGAGTTTAACGGCAAAATTCACATCAGGTGTTTGATGGTCCAGCTCATCGAGGTCGTATCATTAGGGAATGGCTGCTGGAGACTGGGGTACCTCAAATGGAGTGGCCTGCACTTTCTCAGACCTGAATCCCATAGAAAACCTATGGGATCAGCTGAGTCGCCGTGTAGAGGCTCGGAGCTCTGTACCCCAGAACCTCAATGTCCTGAGGGCCGCCCTTCAAGAAGAGTGGGATGCCATGCCTCAGCAGACAATAAGTCGACTTGTGAACAGCATGAGACGTCGTTGTCAAGCTGTAATTGATGCTCAAGGGCACATGACAAGTTATTGACACTGACATTTTTTGTTGTGGTATATCCACCACTGTTGTTGGCTTTTGTTTCAAGAAATTGTTTGAGATGAGGAAATCACTAGTGTATGCTTCTACTTAAATGCCCTACTTTCATGATATAATATCACTGTAGCGTGAACATTTTACATTTTCCATAAATTTCACCCAAAAGCCAAATATCCCTAACTTTTTGTGAGTAGTGTATATACCAAATCAGTCATATTATATTTCTATTTGTATTATAATGCTACATCTATATTATGTTACTATCATAACATTCAAAAAGAAAAATAAATATACAGCCTTCATTATGGGTGTAGGGCCCCTTCAAGCCTGGGTCAAGAGGTCCAACAGAGAACCAACTAGATAAATATGAATGACCTGACAGGAAAACACTCTTTCACCCCACTGAGACCTTGGACCATTATCGAAACTGATCAACTTTTCAAAAATAACTGCCAAAGCATGTATAAATGCGGGAAAACACACATTCCTGCCATGCAAGTCTTACAATGTACCAGCCAGTCCTATATCGACACTGATGCTCATTTCTGGGGTAGAGAGTAATTTCATTAATGTTGTTAAAAAGACTGGTAATGTTTGTGCAATCTGGCCAAATATGGTCCCAAATATGATTCATGTGCCCTGTGTATTTTCTTTTTTTTTCTTTTTTCTTTTTTTTTTTTTTTATGTAAAGCACTTTGGCACAGTGTTGTTGTTTTTAAATGTGTTTTATAAAGAAAAATGGATGGTACTTTAAGTATGAGTTGAATTGTGATTTGAGCATTGTGTACTTCCAAACCTTGTGTGTGGCAACTGGCAACCTTGAACCTATAAACAGTATATACATAAATCTAGTAGTATTTAAGTGTAAATGTAGTCAAGTATAAGCAGTACACTACAGGTTCACTCACAGTGTATGTGTTATGGCAACTACCTCAAAGCAGCCAATGTGTAAAATAGCTATACAACAAGCCAGCTAATACAGTAAAATAACACTCCATTTTGCAAGCAGGTATAACATTTTTATACACTTGTACTAAGTTTTAACTACTATTGGATAATATACTTAAACTTAAAGTATATCAAGTATGTTATACTTGATATACTTTGACCTTGTCTGTGTACTCGTCAGCATAAACTAAGTATACTTTTATTAAGTATATTCCTGATAGTACATTCAAAGTAATCTGAAAAGTATACTTACCTAAGTATTACCGTAACGTTTTTCTTTTTACGGACAATTTTAGAAAACAAATGTTTTACCTTCTTGACAGTTTTGGCGTGAATCTTCCGCCTTCATCAGAAGCGTCACCAGAATGTTAGATGGTGACGTGCCTTATCAGCTGGTGTTACGGAGGCGTGACCTGTCTGTCAAATTTGACAGGTCGGTCACACCTCCTGCTGTCAGTTCGCCTCCCTAGGACTGCGGCCCCTGGAATATTCCAGTTGCCGCAGCACAGTTACCTTAACCGGAATATTGACCCGAACCGGAGTATGGTGTGGATGTAAACGTAGTCACTCACACATTCACATGACTGACTGTGGAGGACGATGGAGAAGATCAATTAGCTGCTTGATAGAACATGGTTTGGCTGAGTGACTACACAAGACGGGGCCATCAACAGAGAAACAAGAGCTCAGAGACTTGGTTTGCTTCATTGGATCGGACTCTGGACATATTTGAAAGACAGAGTAAAGAGAAAACACTGCATCTGTCTTGATTGTAGTAGCAAGTGTTCTGTTTTGAGGACTGTCAGCTGAGGGGCGATCCAGCACCGGACTGAACTGAAAACAGTTTTGTGTTTGTAAGGTGAACACATTGGGCCTTTGAGCTCTATGTGGGCAGCAGGGAAGGAGGATGGAGGAGGAGATGGGAAAGGAGATGAAAGGGGGTTGGTGGGGGAGTGGGCAGACATGATGAAGAAGAGTGACAAAGGGAGGCAGGAATTGTGATGAAGATGGAAATGCAGAATATGGTTCAAGGAGGAAGGGAAGGAGGAGGGACATGAGTCAGAGAGAAAGACAGAGAGGGAGGGATAGCACCGAAGAAGGGAGGGATGAACAGGAAAAAGAGATAAATCAGCTGTATGATAGTTTTTGTTCAGAGACCTGCTAGACCTCAGCAGCTTCTCCTCTCCTCCTCTCTCTCTGATGATGGAGACCCTGGAAGGAGCTGAACTCTGCTTTCCACAACTCCTCAACACCTCCTGCAGAAAGCCAAAGCCTCCTGACTCTGAGACCTTGATCCTCTACATCCTGATGTCCTTAATCGCTCTGCTCACTGTGGCTCTCAACCTGCTGGTCATCATCTCCATCTCCCATTTCAGGTGGCAAAAGATTTCTTTGATATGGTTCCTTATGAATTGGCAGACACTGTGCTTCATCTGGCGATAAACACTAATGCTTCTGTTTCTCTTCAGACAGCTCCACACCACCACCAACCTCCTCCTCCTCTCCCTGGCTGTCTCAGACCTCCTTGTGGGCCTCCTGCTGATGCCAGGTCACATTCTCTTCACAGGCGCCTGCTGGTTCCTGGGTGACCTCTTGTGTGCTCTATATTACGTTGTCGACTTCATCATTACCATTGCCTCGATCGGTAACATGGTTCTCATATCAGTCGACCGCTATGTGGCTATTTGTGACCCTCTGTGTTACCCCACCAAAGTCACTCAGAGGAGAGTTAAGATCTGTGTTTGTCTGTGTTGGATCTGCTCTGCTGTCTACAGCTGTCTGATTCTAAGTGATAGCCTGAGACATCCGGGCAGGTCTAAGTCCTGCTACGGAGAGTGTGTCATTGTCCTTAATAACCTCGCAGGAGCTGTCGACCTTTTTATGAGTTTTCTTGGTCCCATTACTGTGATCATAGTTCTGTATATGAGAGTGTTTGTGGTGGCTGTGTCTCAGGCTCGTGCCATGAGATCCCAGATTGTGTCTGCCACTCTGCAGCCTTCAGGGACTGGAACTGTGAAGAAATCTGAGCTGAAAGCAGCCAGGACCCTTTTTGTTGTCATAGTTGTGTTTGTAATATGTCTGTTTCCATATTTTTATCCCTCTCTTACAGGCCAGGACACTTTGATCAGTGCCTCATCTTTGGCCTTTGACATCTGGCTGTTTTATTTTAACTCCTGTCTAAACCCTGTGATCTATGCCTTTTTCTACCCCTGGTTTAGAAAATCTATGAAACTGGTTGTTAGACTTCAGATCCTGCAGCCTGACTCCTGTGAGGCCAACATACTGTAGAGAGGCTGTGGAATGATTTCAGTCCCACCTTTCCTATGAGTTTTTTTTTTTTCAAGCTGTTTCGCTAAATAAATCAGTTCTTGATATTAATGCGGCACTCCCAGTTACCAGTCAAGTATTTTGCAAAAGAAACCCGACACACAGGGTATGTGATTGCATATGAATACACATTCAATAACAAATTATATGACCTCCAGCTACAGAACTGGAGGTCATGTACCTCATATTTTCGCTGTACATCAAAAAGACGATTTCATTCTCATCTCAGTCATTCATTGATTGCTATATGCATTTTATCCTGCGCTGTTTTCTTTATTCTGCCATTCATTAAATATTTGAGTGTTAAATCAAGTTCAACATTGTGTACAACATGATTGTTGTTGAAATGCAGTGGTATAGGTGTTCTGTTCCTTTCCCCCCTAAATAACATCCCTTTCTGTAACTTCTATCTCATCCAAAGAGAGGATTTGAGCTACACTCTCAAGTAGACATACACTACTCACAAAAAGTTAGGGATATTTGGCTTTCGGGTGAAATTTAAGGATGAAGCTAAAATGCATTATAACCTTTACAGGTGAACTTAATGTGACCTTCTGTAAACTTTTGAATGCACATGTCCAACTGTTCAGTGTTTCAGTACTTTTTGCACAAGTTGCTGTTCTCTAACAAGGAGTTTAACGGCAAAATTCACATCAGGTGTTTGATGGTCCAGCTCATCGAGGTCGTATCATTAGGGAATGGCTGCTGGAGACTGGGGTACCTCAGATGGAGTGGCCTGCACTTTCTCAGACCTGAATCCCATAGAAAACCTATGGGATCAGCTGAGTCGCCGTGTAGAGGCTCGGAGCTCTGTACCCCAGAACCTCAATGTCCTGAGGGCCGCCCTTCAAGAAAAGTGGGATGCCATGCCTCAGCAGACAATAAGTCGACTTGTGAACAGCATGAGACGTCGTTGTCAAGCTGTAATTGATGCTCAAGGGCACATGACAAGTTATTGAGACATTGACATTTTTTGTTGTGGCATATCCACCACTGTTGTTGGCTTTTGTTTCAAGAAATTGTTTGAGATGAGGAAATCACCAGTGCATGCTTCTACTTAAATGCCCTACTTTCATGATATAATATCACTGTAGTGTGAACATTTTACATTTTCCATAAATTTCACCCAAAAGCCAAATATCCCTAACTTTTTGTGAGTAGTGTATTTCGCTTTTGATCATGTCTCGGGGCATCTGGCTGCATAGAGCTTCAGCTTCCTTTCCTGCTGTGTCATACTGGATGTCTTTCTTTTAGGTCTTTTTAAACCAGTAACACTTTATTTCAGGGTACACTTATTAGCCATCAATTAGTTGTTTATTAGCATGTATATTAGTTATTTATTAGTTCTGTATTAGCCATTATTTCCTACTTAGTAACTCCTTATATTGCATGCCCTGGTCTACACGCTACATGTTTTTAGTTAGGAGTTGTTTTTTTTTCTTTCTCAGTGAGCCCAGAATTACAGTCTACTAACAGGTAGTGAGTAACAAGTTACACCTGATGCTATATAATTGTCTCAGTCCGAGGTGGTAAGGAACCGATCAAGACTTAACCCTCCTATTATGTTTGGCATCAGTTTGACCCCATTCAATGTTTAATGTCTCTAAATAAATGATTAACATCATTTTTTTGGTTCATATTTAATGAGTTTTCCTAATTTAATGGCTACTACCAGGTAAACATGAAATTCACATGATGATATGTTTTCAATGTCCTGTACACACTTTGTAATGCATCGGTTATAAATAACAAAAATCTGTACTTAGAAATAATATAAAGCCTTTAAAACACCAAAAATTGATATTTCTTCCCAATTTTAGGTCAATCAGTGAGATTTTATGGTGATTTGCATATTTTTCCATAGTCACGTAATAGGAATACTGGATGTCTAAGTGGGGGCGGGGTGGGGTGGGGGTTGGGGGTTATGTTTTATTTAAAGGGCTATTTAGGTTGTCAACAAAGAAACAAAGTACCTGACACATAAACTTTGGTAACAATTTTAGTTATAATAATTTTGGTTTAAACTGCTGGGGTCAAATTGACCCCAAACATAAAAGATCTTTGTAAATTTGAACATAACAGGAGGGATATAAACTATTATTAGTCAGATTTTTGTCCCTTTTCTAAAGTACGGACACAAGCAGGCTCCCTCTCAGTGGTTTTCAAAGTAAGGTCTAGGGATCCCCATGGGGTAGGGCAATTGTAGACCCCATTTCAGGTGATTTTGCTCCCAGGACCCTGACACAATTTGAAAAGATAGTTTGGCTTGTGTTAAGTGTTATTCAATTCAACTAGTGGGAAAACCTCATAATGTCAAGATAATCCTCCATCCTTTTTTGTGCAGAATAAATTCTTGTGAAATAAATTCAAGTGAAATACAACTCCTCCCAGGAAGTGCCTCAAGGAAGATTGAACTGGTGCTGCAGATCTTCACATGTGCCCATATTGATGAATTCTGATAGTTGCCGCCTCATCTGAGAAATGAATGTGTGTTACTGCTTACTGTTCTCTACACACAATGAGGACAATAAGAAATAGTTAATGAGGAAAAATTGCATGCTTTAGTTTTGCATGTCTTTAAAAACAATTGTGTGCCATTGGTAAGTAAATATGAGGATCCATACCTGCCTTTACAAATTTTACATTTGCATTCATTTTGATTTATTAGCTTTTTGTCACTGTGCTGCTTTGAACTGTGTTGTCCATTATATTTGAATAATTGAAAAATGCAAAGAAGAATATTCCAAAAGAGATTTTAAGAGGGGATTTTAAACCCGTTTCAAAACAAATAACAAATAAAAAGCCTCTCACTGTCATGGTTTTGTATTCTGGACTTTTGTTGAACTTTGTCTCTTGAGTTTAAATTGGACTTTATTTGTGAACTTTGTGTACTTGTGTATTCTTGGTCTCTTGTGTTTCCCCCTGGACCCTGGACTGTGTTTTTTGTGGACTTGGTTCTTTGAGTTTTGTTCATGCAGGGTTTTCCTTGTGTTTGGTGTAGTTTCCTTTGTCCTGAGGGCTGCACGACAAAGCCAGCTCAACAGAACCAGGCTCTCTCTGTGAGTTGCTCGACTAAACCTGAAGCTGCTTGCAGGATGGCAGCTCTCAGCTGGCTCTGTGCAGCCTAGCTTGGTGCTCTGAGCGCCTTCACATTAAAAGCCCTGTGTGGTCATGCAACTCTTCTTCTGCCGCCAGCTTCACTCGGGAGGAACAAAACTGTACAGATACAACAGACAAAGATTCTAAGATCATGGGAAGATGCAGGCATGGGTGGGCGAAGGTGACCACTTTCAGAGGGTTAGGGATCCACCAGGTAAGGATGAGATGTGAAACGGGCGCCAGCAGCAACATTGCACTGCTACTGCTGGCCACACAAGAGGAACCCAAAGCCAGGTCGCAAACCATAGTGCTGAGGGATCCAACGTTGCTGAGGGAAGGCAAGCGGAGGACACAGGAGGGCCCTCAGTGGACACCAATGCCTCTGAGAGTGGCACTGATGAAAACCACCCAAGACACCAACAAACGCCAACAACCAGGAGCCAGGCCAGAGAACGGGGAAAGAGCCTCGGCAGAGGCAGCCGGTCAAATGGCCAAAAGCAAAGGAGGTGGCAGTTTGGCAGCAGCTGGACAAGGACCTCAGTGTAATCCTGGAGCATTCACTGTGTGGCCAGGTGGAATCCAAGCTGAACTGCATTGGAGACATCCTATACGAGGAGTGCAGAGGCAGGTTCAGAGTGATGGCTGGAAAGTGGCAAGCTTCCTCTCACAACTTATGTCTGAATTTGATCTTCCTTGAGCACATTTTTTTCACTACTTACAACTTAGGAGTTATCTCCAGTCTATACCAACATGTAAGAATGGTCTGTATATTAATCAGTTGGAAAGAATATTACTGAAAGCTTCTTCTCTACGGAAAAAAAGGTTATAAGCTATGTTTAAGCTATGCTATATTGTTTGTTAATATCCCTTTTATTAATGGTAAAACATCTTGGGGAGAAGACTTTGGGTCCCACATTGACGATGACGTGGCAGAAGATTCTGTTGAATGCAAAAAAAAAAAAAAAAAAAAAAAAAAAATTACATGCTCCAACAAATGCTATGAAACCCAATATAAGATTATTCACAGATTACATGTCACCCCAAATATCGGATGTAAATATGATACCATGTGCTCACCATTATGTTTGAAATGCAAAAATAGTTGTGGTACATATAGTCATCTGATGTGGTCATGCCCCAAAATTGGAAGTTTCTGGAGAGCAATCCAAAACAAGATCAATAAAATTTTTTAGATAGCTGTACCCTTATATCCACATAATCTTGTACTGGGACTAGACTCCAATTATGGCTGTGGATACAAGTATATTCTTAGAGTTGCTCTTTATGCAGCACGCCTCACAATATTACAGAAGTGGTTGGATGAAGATCCTCCTGATGTAAAAACATGGTATGAAAAGCTAATGTTCCTTTTTACCAATGCAGAGCTTATCACACGTGCTAAGAGGCACTCTTGAGCAATTTGTAAGAGACTGGTCCCCATTGTCCATATTCCTGAAAGAAGAATGGTCAGATGTTATTAGCTTGGAAAGTACAAATAGAGCCCTTTCTATGCGACATCATCACAAAAATGATTCGGACTTTCACTTTGCGCATGCATCTTTTTTATGACACTAGTCAATGGAATCGATGCATTGAATTGATGCGGCTGATGGTAGGGAGTGTTTCACTGTGATTCACTGTTTCTTGTCTCAATGTGCACACGCTTACTACATTGTATGCCAATATGAAAGGGATCTAGAGGCTTCGTCAAAACTATCTATTGTTATCATCATTGTTGTTGTTGTTGTTTTAACCTAGCAGGGCCTGAATCCACTCTGGGAGGACGTGACAAAGAGCCTTGCCAGCCTGCGGAGGGTAGAGCGTATTCACAAACCAGAAGGCGGAAGGAGAAAGAGAGGAGTAACTTCTTCAGACATAACTTCTTATTATGTCTTGTTATTGGTTTTATTTTTTAATTAATTAAGTATTCATTCATTCATCTTCTAAACCGCTTATCCTCACTAGGGTCGCGGGGGGTGCTAGAGCCTATCCCAGCGCACATAGGGCGTGTCAGAACTTGTACTGCGAGGATAGAACCCAATCGCACGACTCAAATAAGGGTTAAACTTAATTCTTTTAATAACAAGAAAAGTAACAACTTAAAACTCAATACAAAGTAACAACTGAAAATCACTCTTAACGAGGAACACTAGAAAACAAAGGAAGGACAAAAATATCAAAGAAACAAGAGAACAAAACTATGACAAAACAAAGTAGCAAAGGAAATACAAAACCTGACTTGACGTGACGTGACAAGGAACATGAACGTGGCAGAACGTGGCAGGACAAAGCAGGACGAAACAAGACGAAGCAGGACGAACTCGCACAGGACAAAGGGAAACACGGACTATATATATACACACACACAAGGTAATGGGGAACAGGTGGAAACAATCAGGGCGTGGCAGACAATCAGACTAGAGGGAAACACACAAGGGGAAGGGCAAGTGACCTGACACAAGAGGAGAGTGGGATATCAAAATAAAACAGGAAGTCACGAGACAAGACACAAGAACAAAACCTAACAAAACAAAACATAATTTCTAAGACATGACACAACAAAACCTAACAAAAAATAATAATTTCAAGGACATGACAGTACCCCCCCCCTCTAGGGACGGCTCCTGACGTCCCAAACAGTCATAAGGGCACATGGATGGATGGCCGTCGTGAGACGGGGGGAGGAGGAGGCCAAAACAAAACAAAAATCTCCAGGGCAGAAGTCTATGGACAAGGCGGAGCTCTGGCGGGCGACCAGGGCGCTGGGAGCCATGTACAGGATGGTGCTCTGGCGGACGGCCAGGACGCAGGGAACCATGGACGAGGCGGCGCTCTGGCGGACGGCCAGGACGCAGGGAACCATGGACGAGGCGGCGCTCTGGCGGACGGCCAGGGCGCAGGGAACCACGGACGAGGCGGCGCTCTGGCGGACGGCCAGGGCGCAGGGAACCACGGACGAGGCGGCGCTCTGGCGGACGGCCAGGGCGCAGGGAACCACGGACGAGGCGGCGCTCTGGCGGACGGCCAGGGCGCAGGGAACCACGGACGAGGCGGCGCTCTGGCGGGCGGCCAGGGCGCAGGGAACCACGGACGAGGCGGCGCTCTGGCGGACGGCCAGGGCGCAGGGAACCACGGACGAGGCGGCGCTCTGGCGGACGGCCAGGGCGCAGGGAACCATGGACGAGGCGGCGCTCTGGCGGACGGCCAGGGCGCAGGGAACCATGGACGAGGCGGTGCTCTGGCGGACGGCCAGAGTGCTGGCGGTCAAGGCGGACCCACCCTGGATGGCTGCAGTGTGGGTGGGACCACACTGCAGAGCGACCATAACGTCCTGCAGTGCAGACTTGGGACCGCCAGGCAGCGGAAGCAGCAGGGTGAACTCTGGACCGCAGGGCAGCGGCGACGTGGACTCTGGACCGCCGGGCAGCGGCGACGTGGACTCTGGACCGCCGGGCAGCGGCGACGTGGACTCTGGACCGCCGGGCAGCGGCGACGTGGACTCTGGACCGCCGGGCAGCGGCGACGTGGACTCTGGACCGCCGGGCAGCGGCGACGTGGACTCTGGACCGCCGGGCAGCGGCGGCAGAAACGTGGACTCGGGACCGCCGGGCAGCGGCGGCAGAAACGTGGACTCGGGACCGCCGGGCAGCGGCAACGTCCACTCCAGGCCGCCGGGCAGCGGCAACGTCCACTCCAGGCCGCCGGGCAGCGGCAACGTCCACTCCAGGAACTTGAACAGGGACTGGGGTCTGGGCAGCCAGTCGGGCTCGGGGAACTGTGACATGGACTGGGGCCGGGACAGCCAGTCAGACTCGAGGTACTGTGACTGTGACATGGACTGGGGAAATGGGTCCAGTTCGGGAAACTGGGACTGGTGCGGCTTGAGGTTCTGTGACTGTGACATGGACTGGGACAGCCGGTCCGGTTCGGGGAACTGGGACTGGTGCCGGGGAAGCTGATCCAGCACGGGGGACTGTGACTGGGACTGGGGCAGCCAGTCTGGACCTGGGAACTGGGACTGGGGCAGCCACTTGGGTTTGAGGTACAGTGACATGAACCGGGACAGCCTGTCTGGCCATGGGAACTGGGACTGGGGCAGCCAGTCTGGTTCTGGGAACTGGGACAGGTACTGCTCGGCTGCTAAGGCTAGTAGCTGGGCTTGCTAGGCCGCAGAGGCTAGTAGCTGGGCCTGCTAGGCCGCAGAGGCTAGTAGCTGGGCCTGCTAGGCTAGCAGCTTGGCTGCTATGGCTAGTAGCTTGGCTGCTATGGCTAGTAGCTTGGCTGCTGGGACTGGCAGCTAGGCTAGCTAGGCTGCTTGGACTACTGGGACTGGTAGCTGGGTTAGCTAGGCTGCTGGGAGTAGTAGCTGGGCTAGCTAGGTTGCTAGGGCTGCTATGGCTGGTAGCTGGGCTAGCTAGGCTGCTAGGGCTGCTATGGCTGGTAGCTGGGCTGCTTGGACTGGTAGCTAGGCTACTGGGACTGGTAACTGGGCTAGCTAGGCTGCTAGGACTGCTATGGCAGGTAGCTGGGCTGCTAGGACTGGTGGCTTGACTCACTTGGCTGCTGGGGCTCGTGGCTTGACTCACTTGGTTGCTGGGGCTCGTGGCTTGACTCAATTGACTGCTGGGGCTCGTGGCTTGACACACTGGGCTGCTTGGGCTCCGGGCTAAGCTTGCCAGGGTGCCGAGGCTGATGGCTGGGCTGCGACTAGCACGCTGTTGAGCAGCAAGCCGGCGCCTGGCCAGCTGGTGGCTACGAGGACCCCCAAAGGCCAGTCGGGTTCCCTGAAATGGGCTCTGGAACAGAGCAGCAGGACAGGCAACAGGGAGCTGCTGTGGCACATGAGACTGGGGTGCAGGTCGGGAGGACATATCAGTCCACAGCCTCTGACAAAATATAATTACTTCAGCTGGTGTCATTTCCCGCTCGTTCATTTTGTCAGCTGTTCTGAGTCGGCTGGGTTCTGGCTGGCGAGTTCGTTCTGTCAGAACTTGTACTGCGAGGATAGAACCCAATCGCACGACTCAAATAAGGGTTAAACTTAATTCTTTTAATAACAAGAAAAGTAACAACTTAAAACTCAATACAAAGTAACAACTGAAAATCACTCTTAACGAGGAACACTAGAAAACAAAGGAAGGACAAAAATATCAAAGAAACAAGAGAACAAAACTATGACAAAACAAAGTAGCAAAGGAAATACAAAACCTGACTTGACGTGACGTGACAAGGAACATGAACGTGGCAGAACGTGGCAGGACAAAGCAGGACGAAACAAGACGAAGCAGGACAAACTCGCACAGGACAAAGGGAAACACGGACTATATATATACACACACACAAGGTAATGGGGAACAGGTGGAAACAATCAGGGCGTGGCAGACAATCAGACTAGAGGGAAACACACAAGGGGAAGGGCAAGTGACCTGACACAAGAGGAGAGTGGGATATCAAAATAAAACAGGAAGTCACGAGACAAGACACAAGAACAAAACCTAACAAAACAAAACATAATTTCTAAGACATGACACAACAAAACCTAACAAAAAATAATAATTTCAAGGACATGACAGGGCGAAGGCAAGGAAACACCCTGGACAGGTTGCCAGTCCATCACAGGGCAGACAGACAAACACTGACATTCAGACACACAGTCATACCTAGGGGCTAACCTAACCTGCCTGCATGTCTTTGGATGGTGAGAGGAAACCGGAGTGCCCGGAGGAAACCCACGAAGACACGAGGAGAACATGCAAACTCCACACAGAACGGACCTTGGGTGGGAATCGAACCCAGGACCTTCTCACTGTGAGGCGACAGTGCTAACCACTGCACCACCGTGCCGCCTAATTAAGTATTATTATTATTATTATTTTTACTTTGTCTTTGTCTTCTACTTTGCATTGAAATTCGTGTCATGTCTTGCCACGTTACATTCATTTTATTATGAATACAGTGAAATTATCAAAGAAGATACCATTAAGATGGGATACACGGGCACCTGGCTGCTTGCGCACTTCAAAGTTTAGTCAGCGGGGGCGGGTCCGGATATGGGAGCTGAACACGCAGCGGCCTGGGCCTGTCACTGCTAGGAAGGGTGTAGTTGGTAAGGGTAGGTAGGCGAAGTTAGTTAGTTAGTGTGCATGGGTAGCTGGGTGCTCGTGTCCCAATTTTCCTTAAATTTTCCTACGACTCGATTTACATTCAATGTTTATTTCATATTTTGTTTGTGCTTATCTCATTGTTTGTGTTGTATCATGTTTTTCCTTAATAAAAATAATGAAGTGGAAAGTGGCAAACTGGTCAAAAGCAGAAGGGGAGGAGGGAGAGAGAGACTGAACAGTTGGTGAAGAGGCACCGTCAGCTCCGAAAGCAGTGCAGGAAGGCAAGTGAAGAGGAGAAGCAGGGCCTGAATCCACTCTGGGAGGACGTGACGAAGAGCCTTGCCAGCCTGCGGAGGGTAGAGCGTATTCACAAACCAGAAGGCGGAAGGAGAAAGAGAGGAGTAACTTCTTCAGAAATCCCTTCAAGCATGCGAGGCAACTGCTGGAGGACAAGAGAAGCGGAAAGCTGGAGATAACAAAATCAGAGCTTGAGAATCACATCAGGGAGTAGTACAGTGACCCAGTGAAGTCAACCCCACAGGGATCACCAGGTTATGTTCCTTGCCCAGCTCCTCCAGCCTTTCTGTTTGACTCTGATCTTCCCAAACTCAGCGAGGCAGCAGATGAAAGCAAGAGCAGCCTCAGCCCAGGCTCCAATGGGATACCATACAAGCTTTACAAGAACTGCCCAGGGGTCCTACAACACCTGTGGAACCTCCTTAGAGTGGCTTGGAGGAACCAAGTCATCTCTTCAGAGTGGTAAAGAGCTGTTACAGTCTTCATCCCGAAGGAGCTGAACTCCAGTACCATCAGTCAGTTTAGGAGTATCGCTCTCCTGAATGTTGAAGGGAAGATATTCTTCTCCATCCTAGCCAAGAGGCTGACCAGCTAGCTCTCAAGCAACGGGTACATTAACACCAGCTGCCAGAAAGCAGGTGTGCCAGACTTCTCAGGGTGAGTGGAGCACTCGGCAGTGATATGGGAGCAGATCCAGAGGGCGAAAAGAGGGAGAAGTGACCTACACTTTGTGTGGCCGGACCTAGCCAACGCATACGAGTCCGTCCCCCACCAACTCATCGAGTTTGCCATGGACTTCTTCTACGTCCCTGTCTGTGTTACAGGCCTGATAGCCAAGTACTTCCAAGATCTCCAGATGTGTTGCACCCATCAGGACTTTACCACAGGCTGGCAGCAATTGGACGTGGGAATTACCATGAGATGCTCGATCTCTGCCATCCTGTTTGTCGCAGCCTTCAAGATCATCCTCACTGGGGCAAGGAAGACGGTCGGAGGACTGAAATTACCATCAGGCCAAAGGCTACCACCAGTGAGAGGCTATATAGATGACATCACCACCATTCTCCAGACAGCAGCATGCACAACAAAACTGCTGAGGAGGATTGATAAACTTGTGGGATGGGCGAGGATGGAGATCAAACCCTCCAAATTGCGCAATCTGTCCCTCAGGAAAGGGGTCAGAAGTGACCACACCAGAGCTGCCTGCGAGAGCTCTCTGACAGGCAGATGGGGTACACGGTGAGGAAGCAGCTCGCAGATGGCCTGGCCAGGATCAGTTAGAGCCAGCTCCCTGGCAAGTACAAAGTATGGTGTTACCAGTTCATACTGTACCAACTCATGATGTGGCCTCATGATGTGAAAATGAGCGAGATCCCCTCCTCAGTGGTGAGAAAGATGGACGGGCTGGCAAACTCGTATGGGAAAGCGCCACCCGCTACCCGCTATCCGTTATGCCGACTCCGTCATTTGCGCCTGGAGGTATGTCCGTGGGCGTGTTTCATGCGCTATCCCTAAAGTTGCTATCTTGCACACACACTTTAGGGAAAGCGGATAGCGGGTGGCCCTGACCACCCGCTATCCGCTATCCCTAAAGTTTGGGCTGTTATGAGAGCGCGTCCAGGCGGCTTCAATGCGCGCCCCGACGGAGCCTCGCCACGCACACGGTCGGACTGATACCGGGACGCCGCCGGAATGGACTGAGTATATTACTCAGCACAGCCAGAAGAAGCTTCTTGGATGAGAAGTGAAGTGCCAAAATATAGCACAGCCAGCAGCTGTGCTATATTTTTATTTTTAATATTTTATTTGCCCAATCTACCTTGTCAATAAATTAGTTTACACATAGTTCCACCTCTGCCTCTTGTGTGTGTGTGGTGTGGCCGGGGATTTTACTCAATCAGTACAACCTTGTGACACGTCCACTTGGACACATGTGGCTCCACCTCCCGAATTAACTCGCCTGTAATATATCATATGTATATATATATATATAAAGCCAACTTGCTTTAGCCTCAGTAGAAGCCCTGAGAAAATCTACCTCCCTCTCTCCATCGCGGGTTTAGGATTTAGGATTTAGGATAGCGCATCCTGCCCTTAAAGGCAATGGCACCTGGCAAACTGATTGGTTTAACTGGCGTAACGCCCAAAACACGCCTATTCATAATATAGCGGGTAGCGGAGGTGTTTTGCGGATAGCGGGAGGTGCACAAGATAGCAACTTTTACGGGGGAACGCCTCTTCCTAAATCCTAAATCCGCAAATAGCGGGTTTAGGGAGTCTGGCGCAAGATAGGGCCCTTGGTGTTTTATTAGATGTGGTTCCAGCAGCGTCAAACGAACTTAGCAGCCAATAAGAAGCGAGCATCAAAATCTCCCTCAGAGTTGGACTGCTGAGGATTATTATTCTGGGATTTTGTGGATGATATTCAGTGTTAACAGACGCATCACCTGAAGCAAACAGGAAAAAAGACAATTTGAACATAACTGGTCGGGAGCAGGTTATGTTTGCAGCATCTGTTACCATGGTGATGAAGCAAAAGAGAGCCGCCTTCATTCATTCATCTTCTAAACCGCTTATCCTCACTAGGGTCGCGGGGGGGGGGGGGGGGGGGGGGGGGGTGCTGGAGCCAATCCCAGCGCTCATAGGGCGAAGGCAAGGAAACACCCTGGACAGGTCGCCAGTCCATCGCAGAGAGCCGCCTTCATGACATGACAAACTCTTTAGACTCAGCACACTTTGCTGACCAGGTAACCTCACCTTGTAGTGCAGCCCTCTGCTGTGTCACTCGTCAGTGTTGTCACCTGTGTCTTGTTAGCCAGCTCCAACACCTGAGTCTCTGTTCCAGCCCTGATTGGTCTGTTCCCTCCCAGTGTTTCCCTCAGCCAATCCTCTGTGTTCTTCTGTCTTGTGTTCCAGACCCTTCTAAAGATGTTTCTGTTGTGGCTAGCATTCTTTTCTCTGCCGTGGTGTGCTGGGATCCAGGCATCAAGAAAAAAGATGCCAGCAGCCTGAATAAACTGATGAAGAAGGCCTAGTCTGTTGCTGAACAGTGCCACCCACCCCCTCCATTAAAACACTGGACAAACTCCCCATACGCAAATCTGATATATGGCCATATATGAACATATATTTTAAATAATGGGACATATAAGTTCACATATTTGGACATATATTTCAGGATATGTGTGCAAATATGTATGCGTAAATATTTGGTCTCTGGCATAAGATAACATACGTATATGTGCATATACTGGATTGCATTATTTATTTTCCACATATATTAAGAACTTTAAGTGTGAATATGTGGCAGATATATTTGTTTAGCACATATATTTCAGGATATGTGTGCAAATATGTAGAGTAAATATTTGGTCTCTGACATAAGGTAACATATATGTGCATATACTGGATTACATTATTTATTTTCCACATATATTAAGAACTTTAAGTGTGAATATATGGCAGATGTATTTGTTTTGCACATATATGATGCAATTATGTATACATACATGCATTGCATATTTGGATCATACACCAACTCTCCCGATTCATGTGGGAGACTCGATTTTTAACCCTATCTCCCGCAATGCTCCCAGTCTGTAATTTCTCCTGCTAATCTCCCTATTTTACAGTGAAGGAAACAAGTCAGATTGTGGGGGGTATCTGTCGCAGTATCTGGCGACCCTGGCCTGCCTCCAGCCGGTGACGCCACTCAGTCACTCGCTAAGTGGCGTTGATACTGCCGGCGGGGTTTCTGTCTTCCGCTCAGTTCAGCGTTCAGGCAGACGAGATGGATAGAGAAAGAGAGACAGTTTTCACTCCACATGCATAAATTCAGAATAAAGTAGTAGGAAAACTAGTTTTGCTTTGAAAAATGTAAATACAAAAGCAAAGTAGCTTAAACTTTTTAAACGCTGACACTTAACGAGGCAGGAGTGCCAGCTCTCTCCCCCATAGAATCTCAGGGATTTTTGGGAGTTTGAAAATAATTTGACACAGTTTGAAAGCCCAAAGCCTTACCTTTCTCATGATATCTAATATTTTCCGCTTGGACTTACTGTCATTGAGATAAAAGCATTTGTTTGACCACTACAAAGCACTCATGCTGTGTGCTTTGTAGAGCCTCATTTCTGGCTTAGGCCACACAAGCCCCAGTGGCGCAGTGGATAGTGTCTCTGCCTGCCCATGCAGGTGATCAGGGTTCAACTCCCCACCTGGCCAAGAGCAACAACACTACACAACCTACAAACAGCATAGGGCTGCTGGTTTACCACGTCCACGCGGTCACAAGGGTGGCAAGCACATTCAAAGAAAAAAAAGTCTCCCTATTTTTCACAACCCAGTGTTGGCAAGTATGATTTGGATACTTAATATGATTAACAGTATATGACTAAATCATATATTAACATTTATGCAATAGAAATATATGTGCCATATATGTGGATATCTGGAAAAATATATGGAACATATTTGAAAGTGGCCATTTTTGCTATATTTTGAAATATATTTGTCATATATGCCTATGTAATTATCATATATGTATGAGACATACATGGACATATATACTTAATATGTAGTTTACATATATGGCCGTATATCAGATTTGCGTATGGGTCAAGAGCTCATTCAGCAACAGATTCATACCCCCTCCCACCCCCCGCTCCCAAAAGAACGCTAGAAAAAGTTATTCCTACCTGCTGCAGTGGGGCTTGTATTTACATATTTTATGTCTCTGTGACTTACGTTTTTTGTCCTTGTGTCATTTACTTAAATCAGCTGACATTTTAATTTTAACATCAGTGCATCTTTTCCCAATTAGTTCAGAGTGTATTTTAAGTCCTGTTTTAGTTCTGTTCCTGGTCCAGTTTTTGTATTACTGCAGTGTCTTTGCTATGTGTTTCAAATGTTTCCTTGTGCTCTCAGTGTCCTGGTGTTTTGACTTTATTATTAAAAATGTTGTTTACCGACCTCCTGCACCCATGATAAGTCATCCGGTGTGTAAGAAATCGCTAAATTAGGACTTTTGAACTCATTCATTTTAATGATTTTGTGAGTGTTACTGCTGAGATGATTTCCTACCTGTTACAGTTATGTAAAAAAAAAAAAAAAAAAATCGTTGTCTTATCTGTTTTTAGAATTAAGTAACAAATTATCAACCACAACACTACAACTGGTCCTTTAACACAAGGACAATATTGCCAATTAGAGACATCAGGTAAATTGACAATAACAACCTGTTATGTTTTGCCTAAATGCCTTCAATTTCCGATATCCATTTTATTATATCGTCAATCCAATTTCCTATACTGTATTACAGGATTGCTCATTTACATGATTTCAAATTATTACTACAGATGTATTTGTATTTGATTATTTCAACTGATTGACTAATTTTTACTGTTTTTTCTCCCACTCACTCCACAGCCTCTCTTCAGTATCTTGGAGTCAGGCTGAAGTGTCACAATCAGCTTAATGTATTCTTTAATACATATATACACTACTCACAAAAAGTTAGGGATATTTGGCTTTTGGGTGAAATTTATGGAAAATATAAAAAGTTCACACTACAGTGATATTATATCATGAAAGTAGGGCATTTAAGTAGAAGCATACACTGGTGATTTCCTCATCTCAAACAATTTCTTGAAACAAAAGCCAACAACAGTGGTGGATATACCACAACAAAAAATGTCAGTGTCAATAACTTGTCATGTGCCCTTGAGCATCAATTACAGCTTGACAACGACGTCTCATGCTGTTCACAAGTCGACTTATTGTCTGCTGAGGCATGGCATCCCACTCTTCTTGAAGGGCGGCCCTCAGGACATTGAGGTTCTGGGGTACAGAGCCCCGAGCCTCTACACGGCGACTCAGCTGATCCCATAGGTTTTCTATGGGATTCAGGTCTAAGAAAGTGCAGGCCACTCCATTTGAGGTACCCCAGTCTCCAGCAGCCATTACCTAATGATACGACCTCGATGAGCTGGAGCATCAAACACCTGATGTGAATTTTGCCGTTAAACTCCTTGTTAGAAAACAGCAACTTGTGCAAAAAGTACTGACACATTGAACAGTTGGACATGTGCATTCAAAAGTTGACAGAAGGTCACATTAAGTTCACCTGTAAAGGTTATTATGCATTTAAGGTTCATCCTGAAATTTCACCCGAAAGCCGAATATCCCTAACTTTTTGTGAGTAGTGTGTATATAAATATATATATATGTGTGTGTATGTATATATATATATATATATATATATATATATATATATATATATATATATATATATATAATTTTTTTTTCCATATACAGCATTTAGTTTCTTCCTTAGGTTGCAAAAGAGCACCACCTTAATTGGTTTAGTTTGGATTTGTTTAGTTCATTATTGTTACAAATATTAAAAGAATGATCAATTCAAAAAATGCAACACAGAGACTGGGAAAACAGTAACTTATTATGTTGCATTGCTCAACTGGTTTGAAAAGAAAAGTACAAAAGGAGTTTTGATAATCTGCTGAGTGGTTCCAACACAGAGATCCCCAGGATCTGATGTAAAATTTGGAACAGGTCATCCTGAGCAATAACTGACTAGGCAACTCAAACAGCCTCACAGGAGCCAGGCTGCAGGATCTGAAGTGTAACAATCAGTTTAACAGATTTTCTAAACCACGGGTAGAAAAGAGCATAGATCACAGGGTTTAGACAGGAGTTAATATACAGCAGCCAGAGCACAAAGGCAGCAGATGAAGCAGAAATCTTTGTGTCGTGGCCCACCACAGTAGGAAGGTAATACGGACAAAAACACATCAGAAACAAAGCGACAACAACACCAAGAGTCCTGGCTGCTTTCAGCTCAGATTTCTTAGCAGTTACAGTCCTTGAAGGCTGCAGAGTGACAGACACAATGTGGGATCTCATGGCACGAGCCTGAGACACAGCCACCACAAACACTCTCATATACAGAACTACTATCACAGTAATGGGGACAAAAAACGTAATAAAAAAGTCACTAACTCCTATGATATAATTGGTGACAACCATACACTCTCCATGGCATGAATTATACCTCCCTGGTTCTCTGAAGAGATCCTTTACACCCAGACAACCATAGGAAGCAGAGCAGATCCAACACAGACAAACACAGATTTTAACTCTCCTCAGAGTGACTTTGGTGGGGTAACACAGAGGGTCACAAATTGCCATATAGCGATCAATTGATATGAGCACCATGTTTCCTACTGAGGAAGAGATGATGGTAAAGTTTACAAGATAATATACAGTACACATGAAGTCACCCAGGAGCCAGCAGGCTCCTATGAGGAGGATCTGAGATGGCATGGTAAGGAGGCCCACGAGGAGGTCTGAGACAGCCAGAGAGAGGAGGAGGAGGTTGGTGGTGGTGTGCAGCTGTCTGAAGAGAAACAGTAGCATTGTAATAATTTAATATTATGATATAGTGAGTATATTAAATAACCAAATGTAGAAGATATCAGGTATCGAAATATAAAGGCACAATTCAGCAACTTGTTCCTTCTCATCAAAGGCTGTTCTTAAATGCTCTAAGCCAAGAATCTGTTCTATTTCTAATTCAGGCGGTTTCATAAAATATTGTAATGATGAAATCTATACCTGCCTGTAGTGGGAGATGGCGATGATGACCAGCAGGTTGAGAGCTACAGTGAGCAGAGAGATGGAGGACTGTAGGATGTGAAGGATCATGGCTTCAGAGCTTGGAGGCTTTGGCTTCCTGCAGGAGGTGTTGAGGAGGTGTGGAAAGCAGAGTTCAGCTCCTTCCAGGGTCTCCATCATCAGAGATAGAGGAGGAGAGGAGAAGCTGCTGAGGTCTGGCAGCTCTCTGAACAAAATTCTCTGTCACACAGCTCATTTATCCCTTTTTTCTTCCCTCCCTTCCTGCCTCTTTGTTTCTCTCCTCCTTCCTGGTCTTACTCATATTTTGTTTCATCACCTTCCTATTTTTCTCTGTCCTCATCCCCTCATCTCTTGTCTCAACAGGTCAACAGTGGAGGGGGGATGGGACACTTCCAGTAAGGTGTGTGTGTGTGTGTGTGTGTGTGTGTGTGGGGGGGGGGGGGGGGGGGGGGGGGGGGGGACTGCCAATCTGAACTGACTGGCAGACTGTTCAGTTTTCCAATCAGCTTCATGGGGGAGACTGTGTTGAAAGCTGAGCTGAAATCAACAAACAGCATTCTGGTGTAGGTGTTGCTCTTCTCAAGGTGAGTGAAGACTGAGTGGAGAGCAGTGGAGATGGCATCCTCTGTGGATCTGTTGGTTCTGAATGCAAACTGCTGAGGGTCCAGACTGGCAGGGATGCTGTTCTTTATGTGCTGGAGAACCAGTTTCTCAAAGCACTTCATCAGGATGGGGGTGAGTGCCACAGGGCGGTAGTCATTTAGATCAGACACTGCAGACTTTTTAGGCACAGGAATGATGGTGGCTGTCTTGAAGCAGGTGGGAACACTCTCCTGTGACAGCGATATGTTGAAAATGTCAGTAATGACATCTACTAGCTTGTTGGCACATGTTTTTAGTACACGGCCAGGGATGTTGTTAGGCCCAGCAGCTTTACTCATATTCAGTTTCAGCAGGACTTTCCTCACATCCACTGTGGATACTGACAGTGGCCGGTCCTCTGGAAGCGGAGTAGACTTTACAACTGACTCTCTGTTGAGGAGATCAAAGCGAGCATAAAATGTGTTTAGCTTGTCTGGTAACGTGGCCTCACACATGATGGGAGCGCTCCTGCTTTTGTAGCCTGTCACACTTTTGACCGCCTGCCTTGCTGTTGTTGGTGTTGAGGTCTCTCTCCAGTCTCTGCTGATGCCTTCGCTTTGCCTCCTTGATGCCAGCTTTCAGTTTTGCTCTGGCGGTGTTGTAGGCTTCTTTGTCACCTGACCTAAAGGCAGCTTTTTTGGCTCTACATAGAGCTTTCACCTCTCCATTCATCCAGGATTTCTCATTAGGGAATGATTTAACTGTCCTTATTTTTACCACATCATCAGCACATTTGCTGATGTATGATGTCACTGATGATGTGTATTCTTCAAGGTCAATATGGTTCTCCTGGGTAGCAGTATCTTTGAACATCTGCCAGCCTGTGCATTCAAAACAGTCCTGTAGAGCTGCTGTAGCTTCATCTGTCAACACTTTAACTGTTTTCACAGTTGGTTTGACCCTTTTTGTCAGCTGGATGTAGGTAGGCAGGAGAAGCAGGGAGATGTGGTCTGACTGGCCAAAATGAGGACGACAGAGGGCTCTGTAGCTGCCAGGAACATTGGTGTAGACATGGTCCAGTGTGTTGTTTCCTCTGGTGGAGATGTGGACGTGCTGGTGGAATCTTGGCAGAACAGTTCTGAGGTCTGTTTGATTAAAATCCCCAGCAACAATAATAACAGCATCTGGCTGTTTTGTCATGGTACTGCTGATGACCTCATACAATTCCAGGAGTGCATTTTTTGAATTTGCATCCGCTGGAATGTAAACAGCAGTAACAAACACACTGGTGAATTCTCTAGGCAGGTAATATGGCCGACATCTCAGCAGTAAAAATTCAACGTCAGGTGAACATTTTCCATCCACTCTGACTGCACCTGTGCACCAAGCATCATTGATGTACACACAGAGTCCACCCTCTCTTGTCTTACCGGAGTCTTGTGTTCTGTCAGCCCGGAACAGGCTCCGCCCGTCCAGTGTTAAAGCCTCATCTGGTATATTGTTATGGAGCCATGTCTCTGTCAGGATGAGAGCACTGCAGTTCCTGGTTTCATTCTGCTGGGTCAGCCTGAGCCTTATCTCATCCATTTTATTTTCCTGCGACCGGACATTTGCCAGGAGTAGGTTAGGTAGTGGGACAGCCCTGGGTCCAAGCCCTCTCAGCCTGAGTCTTATCCCGGCTCGTTTCCCTCTCTTCCTGGGTCGACTACACCGCTTGCGATGACGTCTGGTCCGTATGTTTTTGAATGTCGGATCTTGAGATGCCGAGAGCAGAGATCTTTTCAAGGTCAGCTGAACTCAATCCAGTCACTACACCTCCTTCTCCGATACCGACGAGCGTATCACCGTCATAAGAAATACGATTCCCAGCAATAAAAGCGAGAGAATCACTCCTTTTTCGCATTTTTATGTTAAAATGGAGGGAGCCACCAGCTGCTGCATCTGTATGTGCCGCCGTTGCCATGGGTGACATACTAACCAATACATGTATGGTGGTGGGATTACAACTGATAACGTCCATTCAGTGATTCAGTGATAACAGTTGAAGCAGGTAAAATAAAAGTGTGGACGGTCTGTCTTAAAGATGTAATTTGAGAAACTAATTTGATTTACCTGCAGTCTGAACAAGGCCTGAGACATATTCTATACCAGGGTTTTGCAAAGTGGGACATTGGCTTTTGTTATATGTTGATTACAGCTGTGTTGCTAACTGAGGTTTGCTGTTGGTTCATGCTTTTCCATGTCATGTGTTCATTGTGAGGCTTTGACTCTTGAGTCCTGACTCCTCAACTTTGTCAGACTTGACGGTGACTGGCACCCCAAGCCTCCCACATTAAACTGCTACACAGGTACTTGCCACTAGCCTTTTTTCACTGACAGATATTCTTGCCTTATTTGTCTCTGGTGTTTTTGTCCATGTTTAGTCTTGAATGAAGAAGAAGATATGCAAGCAGGGAGAGAAACAGAGGGTAGCCAAAAGGTGATGGAGGAGAAGAGGATAATACAAAGGAGATTAAGGAGGAGAGATATTATTGAGGGAGAACAAGGGAATGAGAAAGAGGGATGAAGAAACACTACTACTACACCTAATTACTCCTATGCCCATGTAGCCCGGGCTCATAAACAAGGCGGTGGTGTTGCCTTAATTTACAAAGATATCTTTAATTTTACATCTAATCTGGAAAATAAATTTAAATCCTTGTCTTGAGTTCATCTTCCTCAGCCATGCATAGCCTTTCTCCATTTTATATGGTGGTGATCTATCGACCGCCTGGTCCTTACTCTCAGTTTTTAGATGAGTTTGGTGAATTTTTGTCAGGCTTAGTTACCCATTCTGAAAAGATCTTGGTTTTTGGAGATTTTAATATCCGTATAAATAAGGCTGATGATCCACTGAATAAAGCATTTTCAAATCTTATTGATACATTTGGATTTACTCAGTCTGTTCAAGAGGCAACTCATTGCAATGGTAATATCCTTGATCTGGTCTTGTCTAAAGGGATTGTTGTTTCTGATCTGACTGTCTTATCAGCCACCTCTGCTGTGTCAGATCATTTTCTTATTAAATTTGAGGCATCACTGGCCTGTCCTGTTAGTGGTGGCACAGATGTAATCACTAGTCGCCATATTGGTCCCTCTGCTGTTGCTGCGTTTAGCCAGCAGTTACCTGGAGTTTTGGCTCCTCTCACTGTAGAGACAGGCTCTGTCGAAAACCTTACTAGTTCCCTCAATGTGGCCCTCTCCAGTCTCCTTGATACAGTTGCCCCGCTCTCTACCAGACTGAGGCGACTGAAGAGATCCACACCCTGGTTTAATGAAGAGATACGAGCTTTGAAGCAGGCCTGCAGGAGATTGGAACGACAATGGCGAAAATCGAAGTTAGTAGTTTTTTACCTATCCTGGCATGATAGTTTATTGAAATATAAGCGCGCCCTAGCTGTGGCTAAAGCAGCCTATTTCTCCCGCTTAATCGCCACTAATAAACATAATCCTAGATTTCTCTTTGAGACAGTAGCAAAGCTCACAAAAAAACAGCCATCTGCTACTAGCTTATCACTTACAGCAGATGATTTTCTGGACTTTTTTGGCAACAAGGTTGAGGAAATCAGGCAAAAATTAATTCTGAATCCGCTGCAGCTCCTGCGGACTCATTGGCAGTCGCTAGCTCACCAATAGTCCCTACTATCTCGGTTTTTGAGGCTGTCTCACTTGATACCTTATCTAAGCTTGTGATAGCCTCTAAACCGACAACCTGCTTTCTTGATCCGCTACCTGCCAAGCTTTATAAAGAATCCTGGCCTTTACTGGGCTCTACAATGCTAGATATTGTTAATTTATCTCTTAGTACTGGCATTGTGCCCAGCAGCTTTAAGACAGCTGTGGTCAGACCGCTTTTAAAGAAACCACATCTTGATTCTAGTTCTTTGAATAGCTATCGCCCAGTTTCCAATCTCCCGTTCATGTCTAAAATGCTCGAGAGAGTTGTCTTTCAACAACTCTCCACCAATTTGGCAGTGAATCAGCTGTATGAGCCTTTCCAATCAGCTTTCAGGGCCTGTCACTCCACTGAGACAGCACTTACTAGAGTTGCCAACGATCTTCTGTTGGCTATTGATGCGGACTCTACCTCTGTGCTTTTATTACTGGACCTCAGTGCAGCCTTTGATACTGTTGATCGCTCCATTTTATTAGAGAGACTAACTGAGAATTTTGGTGTCACGGGCCAGGCTCGTGCATGGCTTAACTCATACTTATCTGAAAGAACACAGTGTGTCATGTACAATAATACTAGATCCAAATTCTCCAATGTTAAATGCGGGGTACCTCAGGGCTCAGTCCTGGGTCCTCTTCTCTTTTCCCTGTACATTTCGCCACTTGGACAAATTATACGTAGCCATGGTATTAATTTCCATTGTTATGCTGATGATACTCAGCTATATTTGCCCATAAAGGCTGATGATCCCACAGAGATCAATAGATTAGAGGTCTGTCTGGCTGCGGTAAAGAATTGGATGTCACTAAATTTCCTGCTATTAAACTCAGATAAAACTGAGATGTTAGTAGTCGGCCCTCCCAGACATAGACACTGTTTTGAACAGTTAACAGTTCTACTTGACAACTGTGTGATTTCACAAAGTGTGGCAGCCAAAAATCTCGGTGTTACTTTTGATCCCTGCTTATCCTTTGACAGGCACATTAAGGATATCACCAAGACTGCCTATTTTCATTTACGTAATATAGCACAAATTCGGTCTTCCCTGTCCATGGCTGACGCAGAGACCTTAATTCATGCATTTGTTTCAGCCAGACTTGATTACTGCAATGTTCTGTTTTCAGGTCTCCCACAGGCCAGCACCAAAAGTCTCCAGATGGTTCAAAATGCTGCAGCTAGGGTCTTAACTAGAACTAGAAAATTTGATCATATTACTCCAATTCTGGCCTCCCTTCATTGGCTTCCTGTGCATATTAGATCTGACTTTAAGGTGCTTCTGTTAACCTACAAAATCTTAAATGGGTTTGCCCCATCTTATCTTTCACATCTCCTTAAACCCTACATTCCATCGCAGGCTCTCCGCTCTCAAAATGCGGGGCTGCTTTGCTTACCTAGGATTAAGAAGAAGTCAGCAGGTGGCCGGGCCTTTTCCTATCGTGTCCCGCTGCTATGGAATAACCTCCCTGCTGACGTCAGGCAATCTGAATCTGTTGATTCTTTCAAATCTAGATTAAAAACTCATCTCTTCGGCCTAACTTATGGCTGACAGTTAGTGGTACGGTGGGCTGGTTCTCTGTCTCAATGAAGTAACCCAAGCACTCACCTGCCGACGAGATTATGAGATTATTGCTCTCACGGAGCTAATTATCAATTAGTCTTCTCCAGATAATTAATGTGCCACCTTTGTCTCTGTGTGAGTGTGTGTGAATGGTTGATGTGTGTTTGTCCGAGTGCGTGCTGTCTATTTTAGATCCAGGTCATCGTGGTGTAGGTGGCTGTGTGGCCCGGGTCCCTGGCTGCTCTGGTGCATCCAGCTTGCCTTGGCGTCATCATCCCTCATCCGCCACCTATCTATTCCCATACATTTTATTGTTTGTTATCTGTGTTTACAACATCTATTGCACGTCTGTCCGTCCTGGGGAGGGATCCCTCCTCTGTTGCTCCCCTGAGGTTTCTTCCTATTTTTCTCCCTGTTAAAGGGGTTTTTTAGGGAGTTGTTCCTCATCCGATGTGAGGGTCTAAGGACAGAGGATGTTGTATTTTTCTGTAAAGCCCTTTGAGACAAATTTGTATTTGTGATTCTGGGCTATACAAATAAATAAAATTGGATTGAATTGAATTGAATAGAAACACAGGGATGAAAATGTTTGCATATCTTCCCACATCTGCAGACCCAGGATAAATTGCTTAGCTGTTCCACAGTCGATTGTCCGTGATGGGTGGTCATAACAATGGTATATCCTGTGGGTTGATCTCCCTCCCCTGCTCTCGCCCGACCCTGGAGGTGTCTTGTAATATACCTTTCCACAGTGACTAACTTCTTCTTTCATGTATCGTCATCATCATATGTCCAGCTCCATATTGTGCAGCCACGCCCGCTTCTTAGGACCCACTTCAAAGAGGCCCTCCTCAGAAGGTGGTCTATACAGGGGACAGGTGGTGATTATGTGGTCGGCAGTCTGCTCAGGCTCCCTGCACTCACACGCAGCACTCTCCGCCATGCCCCACATCTTCATGGGCGATTTGAAACAGCCAAACCCGGTGCACAGGCGGTTCAGGAGAGTCCATTACCTGCGAGGTAGAGCTTGTCCTTCAATACCATCTCCAGGGTCCCGGATGTACTGGTGTGCTTTTGTGTGTCCTGCCCACTCTTACTCCTGCTACCAGGCTACCACCAGCAATGCTTTTGTAGACAGGTCCTCCAGGATGGAATTGAGCATCTCTTGTGCTGCCACATTGTAGGGGTGGCGAGACTTAAGTCTGCTTGAAGGAGCTGCCATAGTTGTGGTGTCATGCAGGACATGCCAGTCATGTTCCTGGGCTTTCCTTGCCTGGGCGAGGGTAGCAGCCTCTCGCCGTTGGCCAGCTGGGGCAATTCCTGCTAGGACTGGCAGGTAGAACAGGGGGGTGGGCTTCAGGAAGCCAGTTATGATCCGGAGGGCATTGTTAATGACAGTATCAGCCTTCTTGGCATGTGGGCTTCTGCTCCAGGCTAGGGCACTCTACTTGGCTGCAGAGAAGACAAGAGCACTCCAGGTTGTGCCAGCGAGGTGACGGATAAGCAATACCCTTAATGTTACCTTGGCTCTCACTTCTTGGAGATATTGTTTGTAGGACAGCGTCCTGTCCAGGTGTATGCCAAGGTACTTTGGGGCCTGCTGGAACTCCAGGTGCTTGTTGTTCACAGAGACCTCCAACTCCCTCTTCGCTTCCCTGTTATTGAGATGGAATGCTACCGACACTGTCTTCACAGTGCTGAGCTGCAGGCACCACCTGTGGAGGTAGGCAGCCAAGATGCCCATGTCCTGGTTCAGGCCCTCTTCCACTGCCCTCCATGTTGATTGTTGAAGCATCATGGCTAGATTGTCCGCGTACCTGTACCTTCTGGATTTTGTCTCTGGTAGGTCATAGATGTATATGCTAAAGAGCATTGGTGAGAGGACAGACCCTTGCGGAACCCCATTTCTCAGCCTTCTGAGCCTGCTGTGCTGGTCATTGCTGGTGTGAAGGATGAAGCTGCTGTTTGACAGCATCTCCATGATGAAATTCACCATGTGCCGGTCTGGGATGGTCCACAGCAGCTTAAGGTGGAGTCAACAGTGCCAGATGGTGTCATAGGCGGCTGTCAGGTCCAGTAGAACTACCCCAGCTTTCTCTTTGGCCCCGCCGGAAACCAGCCTGTTCCCTCTGGAGCTTTGGGTCCACAACTGGCTCAATGTGGCTGTGGATCATCCTTTCCAGGATCTTAAAAGGGACGCACAGCAGTGAGATTGGTCTGTAGGCCTTGGGGTCTTCCGCAGGTTTGTTGGGTTTCAACAGGGTTATGACAGCAGCCCATAACCATGACCTTGGGAGCTTGGACCTCTGGAGGCACGCAGAGAAGAAAACACAAAGCCAGGCAGATGTTGTTTCACTCTGGTGGATCACAAACTCTGAGTGGATGTTATCTTGGCCTGGAGACTCGCTTTGCTTCTGTTTGGTGATGGCTGCCCTGAGCTCAGTTGTTGTGAAATCTCCTGGTTAGCATCAACACTGGGAGCCCTAGGGTCTGGAAGACAGGCAGATGTTCTCTCTGTCTCTGCTGTGAATGCCTGCCAGTTAGCCTTCCTGAAGTTCCATCTTCTGACAGGTTTCCCAGCAACTGGCTGCACCAGTGATGGGATTCTGAAGACAGACGGTTGGTGGTGTGAGCGGGGGAACCTGTCAATGACTCTTCTCTCCAGCACTGGGTCATTGCTGCGGCATACAGCAAAGGCGAGGTCTGGCTTGGTGAAGGTGTCCCATCTGGAAGAGAAGAAGCTCGGTGGCTCTTTAGGGTCAAACAGGAGCTGGGCATTGGCGTTGGAGGCCCACTCACTCAGTGTCTCACCGCCATATACTGGGAGTATCCCAGTATATGGCGGGTGTTGGGGCAATTGGGAGGGCTGATGTGGACAATAAAGATGGTGGGGGCTTGTACATGTTGACAACCGTTCTTGCCTGTATCCTCGTGGACAGCCACTCAACACTGGAGCCCAGTGGAGAATGGCCCGTGGATGTCCAGCTGAGGTCAGACCTCACAAAGGTGGCCATCCCTTGTTGCCTACTGAGGGTGGACCCAGCGAGGTGGAACCCGGCAGCCTGAGGACGTCTCCATTTCCACAGTGGGTCTCCTGAGGGAGGATGGCTGCAACTTCGTGGGAGTCGGCGAGGTGGCGTATGATGTCCAGTTTGGTGGTGGTGAGGTCCTTGACGTTCAGCTGGAGCACTGACAGACCTTGACGCTTGACAATCAGGATTGCTGCTCGCCCTGATGTTGACTTGCATCCCCCCGACCTCTTGCGCCCTGGTCTGCCAGCGTGGGTGTGGCAATTGGGTGGCAACATTAGTTTTGTGAGCTGGTCATGAACTATTTCTCACTACTTGCTGGGGAGGCCGCGTGGAGGCTGTCGTCTTCTCCTCTAGCGACTAACAGTGGGCTCCTCCTCATGAAGGATGTGTTTCAGATGCCAAGCCTCCACACCTGGTCTTTCCCAAATGTTAGCAGGCTTTCCTACCTGCCATCGTTCTTCTTCGGTCACCAACTTGTCTTTCGAAGTGGTCACTGGGTCAGCCAGAGAAGAATATGCAAAATATTATAGGGTCATTGCAACTGGCCCACCTTTGCAGATGCTCTGCCCTGCATCATCTATGAGCCAGTGGCATCGCTCTCTCTTCCTCTTCTTTCCCTCTTTCCCTCCTTCAGGGCACCGGCAGGATGATGGATGGCATGGCTGTCCCTGCCCTGGGCCAGGTCCAAACTTGGCCACGCACACACAACTGAGCAGGAGTTGGGCAGCTACAGTGGGTTATCAAATGGGCACCCCCCTTCCTTGGTGTTTCGTCAATTTAACCCCATGACACCTCAGGAGGGCTCGATGGCAGATCCAGCGTCCTAGATCTACCCCTGCTGACCACCAACCAACTCCATGCCATCCCCAGGTTGACTCTGCCACCGCATCTCCCGCTGTATCCAGATCCACCAGGATGCTGCTTCTGCCTGTTTGGTGATGTTGGCTACCAGCTGCTTCCTTGCCAGACCTTCAACCCCCAGCAGTCCAAGCATTCTTCAGAGTGACTGCCCAGCAAAGCCCCTGAGCCAACTTCCACTGGCAGGTTCCAGGGGCCTCATTTATCAACCTGTGCGTAGAAAAGGTTCTAAATTCTTTCGTAGGAATGAAACTTAGAATGTGTGTAAGTACAAAAAAATCCGTATTTATCAAACGTGCGGACACCGGTTGTACGCGCGCCAGTAAGCAATCTGTGATGATAAATCCCACCTGTTCTAAACTGCCATGCTCGTGCATGGTTAGGCTCATTTGCATTCAGAAACGCCTCCAATTGACCATATATGGTAGCAGCAATCCCTTTAAGAGCGCATGAATGGATTTTTTTCCTCGGCCATTTAGCAGGCCTATTGCGCGCTCAATGATGGTTCTTCAACGCACATGAGCCCGGTTGTAGCGCTGCTCCTGCGGGGTCCTTGGGTTGGCTCCGGGGGTCATTAACCACGGCTTCAGTGGTTATCCCCGATTACCTATAGAGCTGTTATAATAAACCATACGAAGCCCAGAAAATAATTTCGAAACGTTCTAACACTCACTAATAAGCCATCCATCCTCAACAGCTCCTGCTTGGATGCGCACACCCACAGAGCTGTTCTGCAGAATGAATGAGTCGTGCGTTCCTCCAAGCTACCGGGCAACAATGTTTAACAGAGACATATTTGCATTGTGCATTGATTGAATGAAATTGGATTGTGTGGTGGTGTTTTTATTGTGATGTGGGTGCAATCTATGGTTCCAATTATGTTTGGGAATCCGGTGACGGCGTGAAATCCTCGTTGAATTTCCGCTTGTTGGTGATGTCTGTATGGGAACTGAATATAAGTTGGGGCCAGAGAAATTATTGCATCCAACACTGCCGGCATGATTCTGCTTAGTGTCGGCTGCGAAATGCCGCATATGTCTCCAAACTCTAACTGAAATGTTCCGGTGGCCAAAAATCCCAGGGTGGACAGGAGCTGGATGTGCACTGGGATGGCTTTGGTGCGTTATGTCTCTCACTTAAAAACTGGTTGTAAATCACGGCATAAATCCATCAGTACGTTTTTGGGGAAGCGGTACCTGCTGAGATGCCACCCTGTGCTCTCACTGTCAGCTCTTTGAAAACGGTTCTCCAAATCCTCCAATAGTGCAAGATAAGCCATGGCACTTGCATTTCAAGTTTTCTTTTCAGGTTGTCCTGTCACAGCTGTCTTTTATAACTTGTACATCAATTATTGAAATTGTCTGCTAAATTACTAATTGAGATTTTTTATTAATTAGAGGAAACAGGGAACGTGTGAAGTTGCTGAACACTGTGACTCTCTTCGTGCGTTCTATTTGTGGTTTCACTGTTCTACCACTAGGTTTTGTGTGTACGCATGGTAAGAGTTGTACTTAAATTTACACATGTTCCTACGCAAAAGTACAAGTTGATAAATCCCATACTTTGCGTGGGAATGTTCTAACGCACCCATTACGCACACATCTGTGCGTACGCACGGTTGATAAATGAGGCCCCAGGCCTTCCATCCATTTTGCTAGCTCTCAAGGATAAGGCTTTGTTATTTCATGTGTCTCCTCCATCCTCTCTTCCCAGGGTATGAATAAATTTAAATTTAAGCTTTTGAAACCTGAGCAGAATGGCTTGATATCTTACAAGAACGTGGGATAAAGGCAAGAAATGACCGGAAAATATGAGAGAGAAATAGAAAGAAAGAGAGAAATAATAGAAAATTATCAAAAAATTTAATAGTACAAAAATAAAATTACATTTATGATTACAATAATGATGTTATGTTATGTTACAGGAAAACATAATTTATTTTTTCACCTAGTTTTCAGTTTTTAGTTCAATTTCAGCTCATTTACTCGTTCAGCTTATATTACTATTATTGATATTATTATTGATGATACAAAATATGAGTAAGACCAGGAAGGAGGAGAGAGACAAAGAGGCAGGAAGGGAGGGAAGAAAAAAGAGATAAATGAGCTGTGACAGAGGGTTTTGTTCAGAGAGCTGCAAGACTTCAGCAGCTTCTCCCCTCCTCTTCTCTCTCTGATGATGGAAACCCTGGAAGGAGCTGAACTCTGCTTTCCACACCTCCTCAACACCTCCTGCAGGAAGCCGAAGCCTCCAAGCTCTGGAGCCATGATCCTTCACATCCTACAGTCCTTCATCTGTTTGCTCACTGTGGCTCTGAACCTGCTGGTCATCATCTCCATCTCCCACTACAGGCAGGTATAGATTTAAATCAATACAACATTTATAACATTGACACACTTTAAAAAAGAGCTGTCTCACTCACTAGAACAAATGCTGTTACTACAGATTTATGAACATAATGCTCCTGTTTCTCTCCAGGCAGCTGCACACCCCCACCAACCTCCTCCTCCTCTCTCTGGCTGCCTCAGACCTCCTTGTGGGCCTCCTGGTGCCATTTCAGATCCTCCTCACAGGAGCCTGCTGGCTCCTGGGTGACTTTGTGTGTGTTGCATATTATGTTGTAGACTTTACCATCATCTCTGCCTCAATAGGAAACATGGTGCTCATATCAGTGGACCGCTATGTGGCTATTTGTGACCCTCTGTGTTATCCCAGCATAGTCTCTTTGAGGAGAGTTAAAATCTGTGTTTGTCTGTGTTGGATCTGCTGTCTTTTCTACACCAGTCTCCTTTTAAATGATACACTGAGGCAACCAGGCAGGCATAATTCTTGTTATGGAGAGTGTGTGGTTGTCCTCAATTATGTGATGGGAACTGTTGACCTTGTTTTCACCTTCATCAGTCCCATTACTGTGATCATAGTTCTGTATATGAGAGTGTTTGTGGTGGCTGTGTCTCAGGCTCGTGCCATGAGATCCCACATTGTCACTCTGCAGCCTTCAAGGACTGTAACTGCTAAGAAATCTGAGCTGAAAGCAGCCAGGACTCTTGGTGTTGTTGTAGCTGTGTTTCTAACATGCCTGTTTCCATATTACTATCCCTCTCTCACAGGTCAAGAAACCATGATCAATGCTTCCTTCGTGTCCTTTGAGATCTGGTTGTTCAATATTAACTCCTGTTTAAACCCTGTGATGTACGCCTTTTTCTACCCCTGGTTTAGAAAAACTATTAAGCTCATAGTTACACTTCAGATCCTGCAGCCTGACTCCTGTGAGGCCCACATATTGTAGAGAGTGTCTGACGTCACTGAAACAAGGCCTTTCCTATGAAGAGACAAATGTCTTCTTAGATGTTGTTACTGAGTCAGTGAATACGAAAGGCCTAATGTGTGGAAAGATCAGCTCATGGTATGAGAAATTTAAGATTCAGAGAAGTCTATTTTTCCATGAGGAGGGAGAATATAACGTGTAATTCACTTTAAAACACTACACTAAAAAACTAAATTTAAAACGTCCTATCAGACTAGATCTAGGACCATATTGGATCAGTCCCAGTCTGTCAGCTCTGCCAAGTCTGGTTGTCAGCTGTTTTAGAGTCTGTTGCAGGTCGGCACAAAGCTTGATACAGCTCTTTTTGTTCTTCGTGGCAGTGATTTGTACCTGCAGCAGGAGGGGATATTTCCTCTTCAGAACAGATGTGACATCACTGACTCATTCTGCTAGTATGAGTGTGTTTACCACCATTTACTTTATCATTGTGGGAACATTATTGACAAATACAACAATATTATTTTCAAATATATTTAATTAGAGTATGATCTATAATAATATGAAACAGTATGTTTTAATGATTTGATGGTAACATTTTTCTCATACTGTTAATCAGCTGTTTCTTATTGACTCAAAAAGGATTCAAGATATTTATGAATGTAAATGAAAATTATGTGACAAATAAAATACAATGAAGTGGGACTAAAAATTTGCATTTCCTCTCTGTTTGAAAATAGAATTGCAGACACAACTTTTCACTATATATCTATCACAGCAGTTCAAGATCAAGGTCAAGATCCATTTTATTTGCCGTTAACACAATTTCTTCAACCCAGTAGCTTTGACCAAAGCCATCTCAAAGTATTTATAAAACAGGATCTAAAGCACTGTGTATTTATTTAAAACTCTAACCCTGATGGTCTCCTTTAGCAACAAGATGTACAAATCCACACAGATGATGTTTATTATTACCTTTTTTAATATTCAGGGATGTTGCTTGATCTGGTCAACCCAGGAAGTGTTGAATTCAAAGACTGTGTGAACCCAGGTGTAACATCATAGCTCTTATGGCTGTATAATCAAAGAAAGACTGAAATGAAAATGAAAATGTCCTACATAAATGCCAAGGCAGTGCTACAGACAGCTGTGTAACTGAGAAGACACAAATTTCAGATCTGCAGCACACAGTGTGTGTCCATCTTCAGCAGTGTTAAAACTGTGTATTCCATTAGAGTTACTTTTTAAACTGGTGGTACTCTGAATACAGTTACTGTCATTAAATATAGACGACTTGAAGGTATGACTTTATTTGATTTTGTTTTAGTTGCTCTAAAATGTATGAGGCATGCATTTCCCATAAACTTTTTTTTTTTTTTTTTTTTTTTTTTTTTTTTTAAATTTAAACACACACACACACACACACACACACACACACACACACACACACACACACCAATGCCAGAGGAGACATATAGCCAGGACACAGCAGTGGATTTTTTTTTTTTTTTAACGGGGGGTCATCCAATGGGAGCAAACATCTAAAGTAAAATCTGTCAGCCTAAAATATTGTGTTGTAGAGGTGCTCTGGTCTGGGTGTATTTTTAGCAACACAGATGCTACTGAATCATAATAGAAATATTACAGGTATATTATAGAAATACTACAGGCAGTCTTGCTCTTCTGTGCCTGGGTTGACTAGTCGCCTCTCAAATTACTGAAATCACTCACTGGACAAAAAGGGCCTGTATCCGGAAAGATCTAACAGTATACAAGTTTATATATCTGTCACATATCCATAACATATACGGAGAGTATACTGGAAGATCTGCTCCCTGACAGATCCGTACATATCTTGTTGTCCGGATATGATATCTGTGACATATCTTTTAGATTCTAAAGGATATGTCACAGATCCGGATATGATATCTGCGACATATCCTTTAGATTCTAAAGATTCATGCAACCCAGTGATTTCTCAAAGATTAATGTTAACATTGTAATATTTAGGCTATAATTATATATAGATTAGGTGTCCTTTACCCCAAAATCTTAGAAAGACAAAGGTGCTTGCAGCTAACTTGAAAGATCCATTGGTATACATTTTAAGTTATCTTTCACATATCCATAGATATCCAGAGTATCGCATCTGTCATATATGCTTATGGATATTATCCATATACATATATGTAAGATACCAGATTCAAAATGTGTATTACCGTACAAGGACTGTTGATCTAAAAATGAAAGCACCTTCCTAGTGAGATACAGAGAAATGTAATGATGGTATTTCCCATGACCTGGCATATCCCCTACACAGAAATTCTGAACAAACAGCATGTTTTTACCATATAAACAATAAGGTGGCGTGACAGTTTGTGGTGATTTTTTAATGAAGTTGTGGAAACACTCACAAATTAGCAATGTATCCAATGTTTTAAATTCACAACATATTTTTTTTTTTGACATCTGGTGTTAGTTATATATTACAAAGACTTGATATGATTTGTTACAAAAACGGCCTGTATCCGGAAATATCCTACAGTATACAAGTTTATGTATCTGTCACATATCCATAACATTTACGGAGAGTATACTGGAAGATCTGATCCCTAACAGATCCGTACATATGATGTTGTCCGGATATGATATCTGCGACATATCCATAACATTTACATGATCTCACAGAAATCTGTGAAATGAGCACGACCTCTTAATAACGCATTGCGTTCTCCTCGCACGTAACGTTTTTAAATCATAGATTTCTATGGTTTTAATTCCGTGTGGTCACCACACAAACAGTGTCCACTGAAAGTCAATGAGGATCTGTGCTGGACACACGGATTCTCGGCTCCAAAGACCTCACGCTGTAGGTGGTGGCAGAGCTCTGGTGGTGGGTCATAGATCCCGGAAGTGCAAATTGAATCGATATTCTGAAAAATATTTCGGATTATTAGCCATAACGTAACTTACCACGAGCTATGAGGTTGTGTAACGATGGCATGTGCTGCCGAGTCCACAAGTCCCGTATAATATCAACTTTATTTTAAGAAAACACGTTTTAAAGCGTGTCATATCACGGAGAAGCACTACATTACCCATAATCCTAATCAGCGACGTGTCTGATTTGACAATCTTAATCAATAAAGTGCATGAAAGTCATCAAAGATTATAATATGCTGATATGTTACGCCATTGAACACCACCCTTTCAGTCAACGAACACAGCGGGTTGAAAAAACGTGGAAACACGTCAAAAATAGCACTAAAGATTCTTATTTTTTCATAATACATCTTTACCCATGATATAAACATAGGCTACATGTTAAGGTTATACTTTTGCTGTTGAAAAACTACCGTATGTATGTTTTATAAACCTAATTTCAAAACTTTTACCCTAACCTGGAAGAGAGGTGCCAGAACTACAATCTGTGGCGGATAAAATATAAGAAGATCTGACATACGCATCTTCAGCAGATTACATTGCAGGATATTTCCGTATATTTCAAAGATAAGTATCTTGATTCAGGATTTTTCAGGATCCAAACTTGTCCATTTACGGAGATATATCAATACATGATCTGTCAAAGATCTAGTGTGTTTTCTTCCGGATATCCCCCGTATCTCTGAAAAATACAAACATATCCGACCTTGGATAGGTCCGTATTTTTGAGCCTTTTTTCCAGTGACTTTTTGCTGCTCTCTCTCTCTCTCTTGCACATCTGCTCAACCACACACTACCTCATTATTGACAGGTGCTACAGGTGCTGCTGGAGCAAGTGACAAGAAAAATACACCTAGTATGATGAATGAGAAACGCATGTTGGCAGCGTTAAAAAGCGTAAAAGAAAACTGAAGACTTTGCTCTATAGTGGATGCCATATTTCTTCAAACAGTATCAGGTGCAGGACAAAACATAGTCCTCCAACATTTGCGTTTTCGTATACTATTATTTATTTTTTCTGTCTGACGACAGCAATAAGCTAGATTCAGAGTGACTGAGACACATGGAAAAATTCTGAAGTGTTCCAAAAGTTGTGGAATACGTTTTAAAAGCACTGGCCTTACGCTGACCTTTAAGCATGTAAGCTGTGTCACAGTGACTTACTGAAAGCAGGTATAGATAAGAGCATCATCTAAAGGCCCCACAATTATAAGGCAGATGGTGGTAAACACAGTCATACTAGCAGAATGAGTCAGTGATGTCACATCTGTTCTGAAGAGGAAATATCCCCTCCTGCTGCAGGTACAAATCACTGCCACTAAGAACAAAAAGGGCTGTATCAAGCTTTGTGTCGACCTGTGACAGACTCAGCAGACAACCACACTTGGCAGAGCCAATAGACTGGGACGGGCCCAATGTGGCCCTAGATCTAGTCCCTTATATGCTCCCTCCTGATGAGGGAGCATATAAGGGAGCTGAAAATAGACTTCTCTGAATCTTAAATTTCTCATACCATGAGCTAATCTTTCCACACATTAGGCCTTTCGTATTCACTGACTCAGTAACAACATCTAAAAAGACATTTGTCTCTTCATAGGAAAGGCCTTGTTCAGTGACGTCACACACTCTCTACAGTATGTGGGCCTCACAGGAGTCAGGCTGCAGGATCTGAAGTGTAACTATGAGCTTGATAGTTTTTCTAAACCAGGGGTAGAAAAAGGTGTAGATCACAGGGTTTAAACAGGAGTTAAAATAGAACAGCCAGATCTCAAAGGACACAAAGGAAGCATTGATCATGGTTTCTTGACCAGTAAGAGATATACAGTAATATGGAAACAGACATGCAAGAAACATAGCCACAACAACACCAAGAGTCCTGGCTGCTTTTAGCTCCGATTTCTTAGTAGTTCCAGTCCCTGAAGGCTGCAGAGTGACAGACACAATGTGGGATCTCATGGCACGAGCCTGAGACACAGCCACCACAAACACTCTGATATATAGAACTATGATCACAGTAATGGGACTGATAAAGGTGAAAACAAGGTCAACAGTTCCCATGACATAATTGATAAGAATCACACACTCTCCATGACAGGAATTATGCCTGCCTGGTTGCCTAAATGAATCTATTAAACCAAGACAGCTGTAGAAAACAGAGCAGATCCAACACAGACAAACACTGAGTTTGACTCTCCACAGAGTGACTTTGGTGGGGTAACACAGAGGGTCACAAATAGCCACATAGCGGTCGACTGAGATGAGCATCATGTTTCCTATTGAGGCAGAGATGATGGTAAGAGTTACAACATACTTTACAGCACACATGAAGTCACCCAGGAGCCAGCAGGCTCCTGTGGGGAGGATTTCAGCCGGCATCACCAGAAGGCCCACAAGAAAGTCTGAGACAGCCAGAGAGAGGAGGAGGAGGTTGGTGGGGGTGTGCAGTTGCCTGAAGAGAAACATGAGCATTATATTAATATGGTAGTAAAACAAATGTCACCAGGAACAGCAGATATCAGTTATCAAAAACAAATTCAGCAATTTTGCCTTCTTATCAAGGCCCAATTTATGACAACATCCCTGTTCTAGTGAGTGAGTCAGCTCTTTCTCTAAGTGTATCAGTGTTATAAAAGGTTTACTGATGAAATCTATGCCAGCCTGTAGTGAGAGATGGAGGTGATGACCAGCAGGTTGAGAGCCACAGTGAGAACAGAGATGAAGGACAGCAGGATGTATGTGATCACGCCCTCGGAGAAAGACAGCATCGGCTTCCTGCAGGAGGTGTTGAGGAGGTGCGGAAAGCAGAGTTCAGCTCCTTCCAGGGTCTCCATCATCAGAGACAGAGGAGGAGAGGAGAAGCTGCTGAGGTCTGGCAGTTCTCTGAACAAAACCCTCTGTCACAGATGATTTATCTCTTTTTTCCTCTTTCATCCCTCCCCTTCTCCCTCCCTCTCTCTCATTCTTTCGTTCTCACACAATAATGTCTCCTCACATTCTTTCTCTTCCTCTTCATTACCATACAGAAAAACACCAGCAACAGATGAGGCAAGAAACTCCAGCAGCTAGCCACGCAGTCCGCCTTTTAGTCCAGTCATTTTATGAAAAAACCTAGGACAAATTGCAAGAGAAGCAAACTCAACTGATTTTGTATCCTCAGTTTGTCCTGAGTGAGGGAAAAAAAGTCCCAAGAAATCCCATTGGTGGAAAGTTTTGAAAATCACCTATTTATGACCACATATTACAAAAAAACACTGTTTTTAACACACAGGGAAAGGGGTTCAAAATTTTACTTTCAGATATCACTATAAAAAGTCACAAGATGATTACACACACAAAGACAAGAAAAAAAGTCAATTACCAGTTCTTTGAATTATTCTGTTTACACATGCATATCACACATTATCTGATTTGATATGCGCTAATAAGGAATATGAGGACTAAATGCCAGAACAGATATTTAAACAGTGGATTAAAAGGTTACTTTATATATAGTAACCTTTTAATTCACTGTTATATAGTAACCTTTTAATTCAAGGTTACTATATATATAGTAACCTTTTAATTTGGTGGACCGACATCATATTGAACTCTATGGGTTAGGAATGGGATGGCACTTCAGTTCATAGTATGAGTAAAGGCAGGTGAGTGAATACTTTTGGTAATATAGTGTATTCCACCATCAGCTGGAAGTGGGATTATTGCAAAGTGGGGACCCCAAATTCACTTTCATATGGACAGCCGCCAGAGAGAGAGCCTAGACATGCAGCAAGCAGGAGGCTTTGTGTTTGAGCCACAATCTCAATGAGTTTGTTCTTCTTAACAGCAAGTGTTAATGTGTGCATTAGTTGTCCTTGTTACTGCAGTCAAAACATCAGGAATTTGTCCAGCAGCTGCACAAAGCCAAGCATGAAGCCAGCTCTAGCCACATTTGGTCCAATGGGTGCATACATGAACAAATGGACTTATGGTCAGGCATAATGTAGACAGGATCGCATCTCTCTCTCACTCGCTCACTTTTTTGTGACAACATGCTCAAGATGTCAAGCTGGTTCCAACAGCTTCAGTTAATGCTAATGGCAGCAAAGCTTACTCACCCGGCCAAGCCACAGGTGGTGACCTGGATGATTTGCTGTAGATCTGGGAGAAAGTGTCCGACAAGATCCTCAAATACTTGAGTGACAGGCCTGACAAAGTGGAACAGACCCTTCAGGTGGTTCAAAGCTCTCCAGAGGAACAGCTGGAAAAGGTGGAATCTATTGAGGAACAGGTGCTGGAGCAGGAGAACAGTATAAATTCCTTGTAAAAGTCATTATCCAGCTTGAAGAATAAAAATACACTCAGTCTCAAGGTGGATGACCTCGAAGGCCGGTCACACTGTAACAGTATTGAAATTGTCGGCATACCCAAACAAGACGACGGGAATGAATCACTGGAATTTGTCGAGGTCCTGATCTTGAAACTTCATAGAGAAGACAGCTTCCAAAGTACAGTTGATATCGCACTCTGGACCCTGCAACTGCATCCCACAGAGGGAGCCAAGAACTGTGCCATCATCGCCATGGTCCACTTGTATTGGGAGAGACGGAGCTCATACTGGGACTCTGGAGGACATACAGAATTGGAATATTAAGTCACCAAGGTGTTTATTTTCCCAGACTACACAACAGAGGTGACGCCACGACAACACAAATTCAGTGAGTTCTTGAGCACACTGTGGGAGCTGAAGGTGGAGCACAGTCTCATCTTCCCAGCGAGGCTTCAGATCAAACACAAGCACCAGGTCAAGGCTTTCACGATACCTGGTGAGGCAATGTCATTTCTGAACACTAACCTACAGAATGTTTCCTAAGAACCTTTATGTCACTCTGTGGGCTCTAGTTTCCCGGCGCAGCGCGGGGTGGCGCAGTGAGGCGAACCCCGCGCAGAGCTAGTTTCGACCGGCGAAACGGCAGAGGCGGACAGTGTCCAAGTTTCGCAGGCGGAGGTTCGCCGAGATGGGAGTGGCGGCGCAGCGGGGGGAGGTGCCGACATATTCGGCTTGGCGCAGTGACAGTTTCGTGCCAAAAGGCTTCGCCGAGGTGCGCCAAAAGCTCGCCATCTGAAACCACATCTACTTTCAGCGCAAGGCGGAGCGGAGCTGGCGCAGTCGAAGTTTGGCTGCCTGGCGCACATTACCAAAACCTCACAATCAGCACAAACGGTGCCAATCTCCTTTGATCTGACATCAGTTGTGACGGGACAGTTGATATGGAGATATATGTATGTGCTGATTGTGATCGTAGCATTGAATAGTGTTTTTTGTCAGTATTTATTGCATCGTTCATGTGCCTGACATTCCGAAAGCCTGCCTGTGAGGTTTTGGTGACGTGTGCGCACTGCTCACCGGTCTCCGCTCCGCGTCTGTCTCCTGGGCTCCGCTCTGCCTGCGGCAGTAGACCTCCTTGTCTGTTGTGTAAACTTTCATTACGCCTTTGCGCAGCGCATTTTAAAGGCGAGGACAGGGGCTCATTTGATTGGTTAAATGTGAATCGGCTGTGTCAAACCCACTCCACGCCTTCTCTCCTCCCTTGCGCCGGTAGGAGGGACGGCGGAGTACTTGCGCCACCGAGCATGGCGTGCCAAACTTGGAAAATCCGCCTGGCCACACCCAGTTGGCGAAGCGCATCTGCGCTACGCCCCCGCCTCGCCAGGTCTGCGAAACTAGAGCCCATAGTAGCAAATACGACCAGAGGTCGTAACAGTTTAAAAAAATACGGAGTAGGCACCGGTATCGGATCAAACCCAACCAATACCCAACCCTATCCATGACTGGCTCAATGGGTCATCTTTTCCAGGATCTTAAAAGGGACGCAGAGCAGCAAGATTGGTATGTAGGGCTTGGGGTCTTCCGCAGATTTGTTGGGTTTCAACAGGGCTATGACAGCAGCCTGTCGCCATGACCTTGGGAAGACAGGTGGATGTTCTCTTTGAGAGAAAAGGAAGATTCACAGCAGAGACAAAGATAGTAGAGAAAGTAGCTAATCAGCTCTGTAGCTACTTACAGCAAAGTGAACTTCTCGAAAACTTTCAGTCAGGATTTAGAGCGCACCATAGCACAGAGACAGCTCTGTTAAGAGTTACTAACGACCTCCTAACTGCATTAGATAATGGACTTCTCTCCGTACTTGTGTTATTGGATCTTAGTGCAGCTTTTGATACCATCGACCATCACATTCTATTACAGAGATTAGAGCACCTAATTGCCGTTAAAGAACAGCATTAAACTGGTTTAAGTCCTATTTATTAGATCGACATCAGTTTGTTCATGTTAATAATGAATCCTCCTCCTGCGGGAAGGTAAAATAAGGTGTTCCTCAGGGTTCTGTGCTTGGCCCTATTTTATTCATCTCTTATATGCTTCCTTTAGGTAATATTATCAGGAAATACTCCGTAAATTTCTATTGTTATGCGGACGATACTCAGTTGTAGGTATCCGTAAAGCCAAATGAAATGGAGCAAAGGGGAGCTCAGCTCCCCTAGTAGTGATATGAGCTCCCCTGGCTGGAAACATTGTGAAATTTTGGGGGAGCCGTGCCTGCTTGGTGCCAGCCAGCACAGCACGGTGTGCATGGCCACCCGGTCAGGTCTGCCAGATCTGGTTGATGATTATTATTAGCTGATTATTGATTGTGCAGTGCCGCGATTCGCAGTTAATCGCGCTGCGCGCATCAAACAATTTTGCGGAAGCAGGAGGACGGCATGATTTACGTCGTATCCACATTCGCGCGCTGCGTGCGTGACCGTGCATAAGCACCCGTACAGTACTGGAGCACACCCCCTCCAACTGTGCCAGAGTAATGGGATGGCCACCTCACAAAGGTGGCCATCCCGTGTTGCCTACTGAGAATGGACCCAGCGAGGTGGTTCTACCTGAGGGTTCTTCCTGTTAAAGGGACAATCGGGAGGGCTGATGTGGACAGTACAGATGGTGGGGGCTTGTACATGTTGACAACCGTTGTTGCCTGTATCCTCGTGGACAGCCATTCAACACTGGATCCCAGTGGAGATTGGCCTGTGGATGTCCAGTTGAGGTCAGACCTCACAAAGGTGGCCATCCCGTGTTGCCTACTGAGAATGGACCCAGCGAGGTGGAACCCGGCAGCTTAAGGACGTCTCCATTTCCACAGTGGGTCTCCTGAAGGAGGATGGCTGCAACTTCGTGGGAGTTGGCGAGGTGGCATATGATGTCCAGTTTGGCGGTGGTGAGGTCCTCGACATTCAGCTTAAGCACTGACAGACCCTGATGCTCAACGATCAGGATTGCTGCCGACCCTGATGTTGGCTTGCATCCCCCCGACCTCTTGCGCCCTGGTCTGCCAGCGTGGGTGTGGCGATTGGGTGGCAACATTAGTTTCATGAGCTGGTCTTGCACTATTTCTCACTACTCACAGGGGAGGCTGCATGGAGGCTGTCGTCTTCTCCTCTAGCGACTAACAGTGGGCTCCTCCTCATGAAGGATGTGTTTCATCCGCCAAGCCTCCACACCTGGTCTTTCCCAAATGTTAGCAGTCTTTCCTAGCTGTCATCGTTCTTCTTCGGTCACCAACTTGTCTTTTGAAGTGGTCACTGGGTCAGCCAGAGAAGAATATGAAAAATATTATAGGGTCATTGCAACTGGCCCACCTTTGCAGGTGCTCTACCCTGCATCATCTATGAGCCAGTGGCATCGCTCTCTCTTCCTCTTCTTTCCCTCCTTCAGCGCACCGGCGGGATGATGGATGGCATGGCTGTCCCTGCCCTGGGCCAGGTCCAAACTTGCCCACGTACCTCGACTGAGCAGGAGTTGGGTGGCTACAATGGGTTATCAAATGGGCACCCTCCTCCCTTGGTGTTTCATCAGTTTAACCCCATGACACCTCAGGAGGGCTTGATGGTAGATCCAGCATCCTGGATCTACCCCTGCTGACCACCACCCAACTACATGCCATCCCCAGGTTGACTCTGCCACCACACGTCCCGCTGTATCCATATCCACCAGGATGCAGCTTCTGCCTGTTTGGTGATGTTGGCTACCAGCTGCTTCCTTGCCAGACCTTCAATCCCCAGCAGTCCACGGGTTCTCCAGAGTGACTGCCCAGTGAAGCCCCTGCAGCCGACCCCCACCGGCAGGTTCCAGGCCTTCCATCCATTTTGCTGGCTCTCTAGGATAAGGCCTTGATATTTCATGTGTCTCCTCCACCCTCTCTTCCCAGGGTATGAATAAATTTAAATTTAAGCCTTTGAAACCTGAGCAAATTGGCCTGATATCTTACAAGGACATGGGATAAAGGCAAGAAATGACCCAAAAATCTGAGAGAGAAAGAGAGAGAAAGAGAGAAATAATAGAAAATTATCAAAAAATTAGAAACTACAAAAATAAAACTACATTTGTAATTACAATAATTATGTTAAAATTGTGTTACAGGAAAACCTAATTTCTTTTTTCACCTAGTTTTCAGTTTTTAGCTTAATGTCAGCTCATTTACTTGTTCAGTTTATATTACTATTATTGATATCATTATTGATGATACAAAATATGAGTAAGACCAGGAAGGAGGAGAGAGACAAAGAGGCAGGAGGGGAGGGAAGAAAAAAAGAGATAAAATATCTGTGTGACAGAGAGTTTTGTTCGGAGAGCTGCCTGACTTCAGCAGCTTCTCCTCTCCTCCTCTCTCCCTGATGATGGAGACCCTGGAAAGAGCTGAACTCTGCTTTCCACACCTCCTCAACACCTCCTGCAGGAAGCCGAAGCCTCCAAGCTCTGGAGCCATGATCCTTCACATCCTACAGTCCTTCATCTGTTTGCTCACTGTAGCTCTCAACCTGCTGGTCATCATCTCCATCTCCCACTACAGGCAGGTATAGATTTAAATCAATGCAACATTTATAACACTGACACACTTAAAAAAAAAAAAAAAAAAAAAAAAAGAGCAGTCTCACTCACTAGAACAAATGCTGGTACTTGTGTTACTACAGAATTTATGAACATAATGCTTCTGTTTCTCTGCAGGCAGCTGCACTCCCCGACCAACCTCCTCCTACTCTCTCTGGCTGCCTCAGACCTTCTCGTGGGCCTCCTGGTGCCATTTCAGATCCTCCTCACAGGAGCCTGCTGGCTCCTGGGCGACTTCATGTGTATTGTATATTATATTGTAGACTTTACCATCATCTGTGCCTCAATTGGAAATATGGTACTCATATCAGTCGACCGCTATGTGGCGATTTGTGACCCTCTGTGTTACAACAGCATAGTCTCTCTGAGGAGAGTTAAAATCTGTGTTTGTCTGTGTTGGATCTGCTCTGCTTTCTACAGCTGTATAATTTTAAATGATACACTGAGGCAACCAGGCAGGCACAATTCTTGTTATGGAGAGTGTGTGGTTGTCCTCAGTTATGTCATGGGAACTGTTGACTTTGTGGTAGCCTTTATCGGTCCTATTACTGTGATCATAGTTCTGTATATGAGAGTGTTTGTGGTGGCTGTGTCTCAAGCTCGTGCCATGAGATCCCACATTGTGTCTGTCACTCTGCAGCCTTCAGGGACTGTAACTGCAAAGAAATCGGAGCTGAAAGCAGCCAGGACACTTGGTGTTGTTGTAGTTGTGTTTCTAACATGCCTGTTTCCATATTACTATCCCTCTCTCACAGGTCAAGAAACCATGATCAATGCTTCCTTCGTGTCCTTTGAGATCTGGCTGTTCAATATTAACTCCTGTTTAAACCCTGTGATCTACGCCTTTTTCTACCCCTGGTTTAGAAAAACTATCAAGCTCATAGTTACACTTCAGATCCTGCAGCCTGACTCCTGTGAGGCCCACATACTGTAGAGAGTGTGTGACGTCACTGAAACAAGGCCTTTCCTATGATGAGACAAATGTCTTTTTAGATGTTGTTACTGAGTCAGTGAATACAAAAGGCCTAATGTGTGGAAAGATCAGCTCATGGTATGAGAAATTTAAGATTCAGAGAAGTCTATTTTTTCCATCAGGAGGGAGCATATAATGTATAATTCACTTTAAAACACTACACTAAAAAACAAAATTTAAAACATCCTATCAGACTAGATCTAGGACCATATTGGGTCAGTCCCAGTCTATCGGCTCTGCCAAGTCTGGTTGTCATCTGTTTTAGAGTCTGACATCACCGACTCATTCTGCTAGCATGACTGTGTTTACCACCATTTACTTTATCATTGTGGGAACATTATTGACAAATGCAACAATATTATTTTCAAATATATTTAATTAGAGTATGATCTATAATAATATGAAAGAGTATAATGATTTGATGGTAGGATTTTTCTCATACTGTTAATCAGCTTTTTCTTATTGACTCAAAAATGTTTCAAGATATTTATGATTGTAAATGAAAATCATGTGACAAATAAAATACCATGAAGTGGGACAAAAAATTTGCATTTCCTCTCTGTTTGAAAGCAGAATTGCAGACACACAATTTTTCACTAGATATCTATCACAGCAGTTCAAGATCAAGGTCAAGATCAATTTTATTTGCCATTAACACAATTTCTTCAACCCAGTAGCTTTGACCAAAGCCATCTTAAAGTATTTATAAAACAGGATCTAAAGCACTGTGTATTTATTTAAAACTCTAACAAATCCAAACAGGTGATGTTTATTATTACCTTTTTTAATATTAAGGGATGGTGCTTGATCTGGTCAACCCAGGAAGTGTTGAATTCAAAGCCCAGGTGTAACATCATAGCTCTTATGGCTGTATTACCAAAGAAAGACTGAAATGAATATGAAAATGTCCTACATAAATGCCACGGCAGTGCTACAGACAGCTGTGTAACTGAGAAGACATACATTTCAAATCTTCAGCAGGGTTAAAACTGTGTATTCCATTAGAGTTACTTTTTAAATTGGTGGTATTCTGAATAGTTACTGTCATTAAAAATAGACGACGAATATGACTTTATTTGCTTTTGTTTCAGTTCTTCTAAAATTCATATGAGGCTTGCATTTACCATAATTTATTTATTTATTTTTTTTTTTTAATTTTGGCACACACACACACACACACACCAATGCCAGAGGAGACATATAGCCAGGACACAGCAGTGGATTTTTATTTTTATTTTTTAACAGGGGGGTCGTCCAGTGGAAGCAATCATCTAAAATAAAATCTATCAGCCTAAAATATTGTGTTGCAAAGGTGCTTTGGTCTGGGTGTATTTTTAGCAGCACAGATGCTACAGAATAATAATAGAAATATTACAGGAATATTATAGAAATACTACAGGCAGTTGCAGAACTGTGCGGCAAAATAAGAGAGCTAGCTAATGTTAGAAAAAAGGGTGTACCATAATCTTAAATCGACCGACTAATTCTTATTTTGACAGAAAACGGAAGTGTCAGAGGGAGCGACTTGCAGCACGAGCGGTTTGACGGTTTGCACAATGTTTGTATGTACAGATATGTTTACCTTAGACCTTACAGTGCCTTCGTACTAAAAAATATGTTGGACAGTAACTGTCATCACAATAATGGCCTGGTGCAGGCCTGTGTAAAAATAAATGAAGGCCTGCAGCGAATAGCTGCCTGGTTCTTTTAAATGCCTGGGGTCCAAGTTGATTTTGCATATTAAACGCCGGGGCTATTAATTGGGGAAATACGGTATCTATAAAAAAAATAATTGATTCTAGAAAATGAATGATGTACTTTAGAGAAGAAGGAAAATTCTTTAGTTGTGGGATTGCAAAATCTCCATGCATCAATAAAGCCATTCTGATTCATAAAATCAGAAAAAGCTTTAGACATGTTAGATTGAGAGAAGTTACGAGAATTAGACCGGTCTAAAGCAGGATTAATGACACAATTTAAGTCTCCTCACAGAATAAGTTGGTGTGTGTTAAGAAAAGGAAGATTGCTGAGCAATGTGTGAGCAAAATTGACATCATCAAAATTGGGGGCGTATACGTTAACCAGTAAGACTGGAGTTTGAAAAAGGACACCAACTACAATAATATACCGACCATTTTTATCGACTATAACTTTAGTAGAGGAGAACTGTACTTTATTTCCAATTAAAACTGCAACACCTCTGGACTTCGAATTAAAATCTGAGTGGAAGACCTGGTTAATCCATGGATTCTATAATCTATGATGTTCTTTGTTTTTTAAGTGTGACTCCTGTAAAAAGACAGTATCAGCGTTTAATCGCTTTAAATGTGTGAAGACTTTTGCTCTCTTGATCGGATTACCCATTCCTTTAATGTTCCAAGTTATAAACCTGACAGATGTACCTGTAGGCCTACTAAATGCACTGTGGTATGAAATGTAGCCTGCCATTAACCTGTATTAGACAATAATAGAAAACAAAACAAAACAAAACAAAAAAAAAAGACATCTAGGACCAAAGTGAGAGTTCACAGACCTTCCCCCAACCACTAACAAATAGACACATTCACACTTCCCCGACCCCCTTATCCGTAGCCACTGTTCACTGACACCCCCAACAGCAATAGTCTCCCTGAACCAACAGTGAAGACTGCAGTGTATACTCCCTGGGAAGTCATTTACATACAAAAAAATGTAAACGTCTAAGAGACTAAGTTGAGCTAGTGGAGTCCCACAGACTACAACATGTAGGGTAGATAGGCGCGCTGGCTCAAAGGGCCCGATATAGTTTAAACCACTATAAGGTTATGGAAAATAGGTAAAATAAATTGTTTACAAAAGAGAAGGGAAAAAATGGAAAAAAGCAAAAAAATAAAATAAAATAAAAAAATGCAAAAGTACCTAACACCTCTCCCCTCCTTTTTTTTAATTATTATTTTTTGAAACAGCTCTCTCAGCCTATTGGACTAATAAATCAGATGGAGTGATAAACATCATTTCTGAATTAACTAAAGGATTAAGACCTTATTAACTGACAATAACCTCTTAGTAAATCCAGAGAGACAAAAACAAAAGAACATGAAACATCTGAATAGGAAAACAGAACTGTGGTAATATAACTATTATGAAGAACATACATAACAAACATGTAGTACTTCCATAGAGGCTGTAGATGGATTTTGAACAGGAGAGGAGATGAATTAAATTAGTATATTGTAAACAGTATGAATAGCTTGAATAACACGAACATGAAAAAAAATAAATAAATAAAAATAAATTAGGGCTTTATGTCAACTGCCACATAGGCTGTGATATGATAGTCAGAAATTAAGTTTCTAGGTAATCCTGCACAAAAAGTAGTAGATCTTGTTTTTAGTGAGCAAGTAGGTAAACGGTAACATTAGAGTTGGAGCGTACTGAATTACCTGTATACCTTATAAGGCCTGGCGCATCATGATGAATAATTTGAAAACCAAACAAGCTGTATGGCCTAGTCTTGCGCAGAGTAGCCTGTTTTAGTCTTTACCAGCGTTTGTTCCTGTGTTTATTTTCTTGATGAAGGTTTGAGCATCTTCCGGTGATAGAAAAACTTTCTCCTCACCGTTATAAGATATGCGCAGACGAGCAGGGTGGATGAGTCCGTATCTTACTCCTTCCATCCCCCGTAGTTGATGCCTGACCTCAGGTTAGGCGTTGCAGAATATCGAGACAGTCAGAGTGGTAGTGGAGCCGAGCTATAATAGCACACGGCCGCTCACCAGGTCTTGGTTTGGCCTGGAGGGTCATGTGACATCTGTCCATCAGGGGCTCTTTGTCCAGATGGAGAGCTTCTTTAAGCAGTGTCGCGACGGCGCTGGCAGAGTTGTTGCCGGCTTCCTCAGGGACCCCCACAATCCTGATATTATTTCGGCACGATCTTGCTTCCAAATCTTCACACTTATTTTCCAGTCTGGTCATTTCAGCTGTGAAGTTGTCAATCTTATTTTGGATTGCGACAATATCATCAGGGCAGGTTGAGAGAGTCTGTTCCATTTCCACCACAGTTCCGTTTAGCAATCCCAAATCTGCTTGTGTTGCAGCTGTGTCTTTGACGAGCTGTGTCTTCACCGCTTGCAATTCAAGTTTGATTGTGGATAAATCTTCACCTAGAGCAGCGCGTAGTTCTGTCTTGAAGATATCCGCAATATCTTTACGCAGTTCAGCGAGGAGCTCAACCTTCAGGGCTGAGGCATCCACAGGTGTCTGGGCTGGGGCGGAGGCGCAGTCAGAGCTGGGAAGAGAATCACTCGGGCTTGAGGGAGCGGCCAAAGGTCGCGGGGTAGCATGTCATCCTTTAGTCGTTTTGTTCGACATTTAAGCTTTTTCCAAGATAGAAAAAACAACAGAGGTGCAAACACGGGTGAAAGTAAGCGATTGAATGGAAAAGAGGCGCAGAAAAAATACTGTTTAAAGCAAAGTCTGCAGCAGCTCCCACACCTACGTCTTACTCCATTGCTAGCTCAACTGGAAGTCAGCATTAAAAAGTTTAAAAGAAAACTGAAGACTTTGCTCTCTGGTGGAAGCCATATTTCTTCAAACAGTATCAGGTGCAGGACAAAACATTGTCCTCCCACATTTGCATTTTCGTAGACTTGCATTATTTCTTTTTTCTGTCTGACGACAGTAATAAGCTGCATTCAGAGTGACCCAGACACATGGAAAAATTCTGAAGTGTTCCAAAAGTGGTGGAATACGTTTTAAAAGCACTCGCCTTATGCTGACCTTGAGGCATGTAAGCTGTGTCACAGTGACTTACTGAAAGCAGGAGCATCATCTAAAGGCTCCACAATGATAAGGCAGATGGTGGTAAACACAGTCATACTAGCAGAATGAGCCAGTGTCACATCTGTTCTGAAGAGGAAATATCCCCTCCTGCTGCAGGTACAAATCACTGCCACGAAGAACAAAAAGGGCTGTATCAAGCTTTGTGTCGACGTGTGACAGACTCTAAAACAGCTGACAACCAGACTTGGCAGAGCCGGTAGACTGAGACTGGCCCAATGTGGTCCTAGATCTAGTCTGATTGGACGTTTTAAATTTTGTTTTTTAGTGTACTGTTTTAAAGTGAATTATACATTATATGCTCCCTCCTGATGGAAAAATAGACTTCTCTGAATCTTAAATTTCTCATACCATGAGCTGATCTTTCCACACATTAGGCCTTTCGTATTCACTGACTCAGTAACAACATCTAAAAAGACATTTGTCTCTTCATAGGAAAGGCCTTGTTTCAGTGACGTCACATACTCTCTACAATATGTTGGCCTCACAGGAGTCAGGCTGCAGGATCTGAAGTGTAACTATGAGCTTGATAGTTTTTCTAAACCAGGGGTAGAAAAAGGCATAGATCACAGGGTTTAAACAGGAGTTAATATTGAACAGCCAGATGTCAAAGGACACAAAGGAAGCACTGATCATGGTTTCTTGACCTGTAAAATACATACAGTAATATGGAAACAGACATCCAAGAAACACACCTACGACAACACCAAGAGTCCTGGCTGCTTTCAGCTCCGATTTCTTAGCGGTTCCAGTCCCTGAAGGCTGCAGAGTGACAGACACAATGTGGGATCTCATGGCACGAGCCTGAGACACAGCCACCACAAACACTCTCATATACAGAACTATGATCACAGTAATGGGACCAATAAAGGCTACCACAAAGTCAACAGTTCCCATGGCATAACTGAGGAAAACCACACACTCTCCATGACAGGAATTATGCCTGCCTGGTTGCCTAAATGAATCTATTAAAGCAATACAGCTGTAGAAAACAGAACAGATCCAACACAGACAAACACTGAGTTTGACTCTCCTCAGAGTGACTTTGGTGGGGTAACACAGAGGGTCACAAATAGCCACATAGCGGTCGACTGATATGAGCACCATGTTCCCTATTGAGGCAGAGCTGATGGTAAGAGTTACAACATACTTTACAGCACACATGACATCACCCAGGAGCCAGCAGGCTCCTATGGGGAGGATTTCAACCGGCATCACCAGGAGGCCCACAAGAAAGTCTGAGACAGCCAGAGAGAGGAGGAGGAGGTTGGTGGGGGTGTGCAGTTGCCTGAAGAGAAACATGAGCATTATATTAATATGGTAGTAACACAAATGTCACCAGGAACAGCAGATATCAGTTATCAAAAACAAATTCAGCAACTTCGCCTTCTTATCAAGGCCCAATTTATGACAACATTCCTGTTCTAGTGAGTGAGTCAGCTCTTTTTCTAAGTGTATCAGTGTTATAAAAGGTTTACTGATGAAATCTATGCCAGCCTGTAGTGGGAGATGGAGATGATGACCAGCAGGTTGAGAGCCACAGTGAATACAGAGATGGAGGACAGCAGAATGTATGTCATCACGCTCTCAGAGAAAGACAGCATCGGCTTCCTGCAGGAGGTGTTGAGGAGGTGTGGAAAGCAGAGTTCAGCTCCTTCCAGGGTCTCCATCATCAGAGAGAGAGGAGGAGAGGAGAAGCTGCTGAGGTCTGGCAGCTCTCTGACCAAAACTCTCTGTCACACAGATGATTTATCTCTTTTTTCCTCTTTCATCCCTCCCCTTCTCCCTCCCTCTCTCTCATTCTTTCGTTCTCACACAGTAATGTCTGCTCACATTCTTTCTCTTCCTCTTCATTGCCATACAGAAAAACACCAGCAACAGATGAGGCAAGAAACTCCAGCAACTAGCCATGCAGTCCGCCTTTTTCAAACATTAGTGAAAGAACGTCTGGTTCTAAAGAGCTCACTGAGTTCCAGCGTGCTGCTGTAATAGTAATGTAATAGGAAGCCACTGCTGCAACAAGCCAGCTGCTGAAGTTTCTTCCCTCCTAGATATTCCCAGAGGTGGGAAGTAACGAAGTACAAATACTTTGTTACCGTACTTAAGTAGATTTTTCAGGTATCTGTACTTTACTTGAATATTTAATTTTCTGCCGACTTTTTACTTTTACTCCCTACATTTGAACACAAATATCTGTACTTTCTACTCCTTACATTGTCAAAACAGGCTCGTTACTTCTCTCTCCCTCTCTCTCTCTTTTTGGTGGGGGCAGGCGGGCTCGTTACCACCAAGAAAAACATTACAACACCTGCACCGGCACCGTACGAGAACAAAAGGCAGAGAAACTTTCCAGGCTACAGCAGCGCACTGACATAGATTGTGAAACAAAGCGAAGAGTTCCCACTCCGCTGTATTTTCACTGGCTAACAGCTGCACACTGGCTTAGCTTGTCTATTCAGAGAAGAGGTATCACTTCGGCTTATTTTTCATTCTATGTTATCACATGCATACTACTGCTCATTCATTGGTAGCTGAATTGTTAGGTCTGTTTGATAAGTAATTTACATTTTTAAAACAAATAATAATTTAACATATTTTTAAATTATTGGAGTCAACATCTACTCCTTCAAGATAATTTATTATGTTCTACAACTCATAAACATACACTAACACTACATACTGAGTGTTTGAGCAGCATATCTCCTCTGTGCTACAAAAGATCCGTGGTAAAAATTATTGAAGCCCTCCCCCACAGTTTCAAAAAATCCTGGAGGAAACCCTGCACAGAGAGGGAAAGGGAGAGAGGGCATGAGAGCAGTTAAGAAAAAGAAAACCATATAGAGAAATCTGGAGACATGGAGGAAGACAGTTGCCAGGGAAGATAACGTTAGCCGACAACAAAACAGAGTCGGAGAAGCAAGAAAAAATCTGTTAAAAGTCATATATGTTAAGTATATTAAGTATTGAGAGTACCAAAGCTGTTATCAAGGTACTCATTCAAGACCTCTGGTCAGTTCAGTATTGATTATTGTGTGAAAGTGGGCTTGCAGCAAAACTAGAATGTTGCGTGATTTTCATTCTCTCTGTACCAGCACTTGCAGGTTGTTAATAAAAGAGGAAATGTTCCTGTTTTGTGTGCCCTGAACTTTTTTTTCGTCAAAAAGTTATCAAAAAGGTATATGTATCATTAATGGTAAAAAAAAAAAAAAAAAAAAAAAAAAAAACATTTTTACTTTTTACTTTTGTACTTAAGTACATTTCAGAGCCTGTATCTTCTTACTTTTACTTGAGTAAAGAAGTTGAATTGGTACTTCTACTTTTACCAGAGTCTTTTCTCACACAAGTATCTTTACTTCTACTTAAGTACAGAATGTCAGTACTTTTGCCACCTCTGGATATTCCACCATCAGCTGGAAGTGGGATTATTGCAAAGTGGGGACCCCAAATTCACTTTCCTATAGACAGCCGCCAGAGAGAGAGCCCAGACATGCAGCAAGCAGGAGGCTTTGTACTTGAGCCACAATCTCAATGAGTTTGTTCTTCTTTACAGCAAGTGTTAATGTGTGTATTAGTTGTCTTTGTTACTTTAGTCAAAACATCAGGAATTTGTCCAGCAGCTGCACAAAGCCAAGCATGAAGCTAGCTCTAGCCATATTTGGTCTAATGGCTACATACATGAACAAATGGACTGATAGTCAGGCATAATGTTGACAGGATAGCATCTCTCAGTACCTGTTCTCTATGTCCTGCATGATCTGTATTGCACATGTGCAACTGTCAACAGAGATGGGATGGAAGTGAAATGTCTCACTGAATACTGAAAAGTTTGAGGACTGAATGCAAGAAAATGTTTAATTCAAAACCCTTTGGTGGTCAGCAACTAGGCTATAGTCTGATTTTCCTAGGCTTTTAAAAAACATCCAACTGCTTAAAGAAGAAAACAACTTTTTTGTGACAACACATTGCCAGCGAGGACAACCTTGTCGCTGACTGCGTCTCCCATCTGGTGGCTGGGGCTGTCCACTTGAGCCTCGACTACGCTGCCATGGCTGCAGACCAAGCTGCTGATGCTAATGTGCAGGCCTACTGGACAGCCGCCACAGAGCTGCGGTTGGAGGACATGGTGTTTGATAGTGCCATCACGGTGCTCCTCTGTGATGTCTCTACACCATCCAGCACCATCCTCTGGTTCCCTCTTGCGGGTGCCAGCATGTTTTGATGCCAGCCATGGCCTTTCGAACCCGGGGGTGAAGGCGTCCACTAAGCTGGTGGGAGCCAAGTTTGTCTGGCCTGGCCCCTGCATGGTGTGGCAATGCTCCAAAGTGCACCATCACACCAAAGCCCCCTTGGTACCATTTCTTGTGCCCGATACAACCTGCACTCCAACAGACTTTGCGAGCAGTTTCATCGTTCCATTAAGGTTGTTCTTAGGGCCAGCCATACAGACAACAACTGGGCTGACTGGCTCCCGTGGGTCATGCTTTGCCGTCACTCTCCAGTCTTTGTCTGCTAAGCTGGTTTACGGCCAGCCACTGCGGATCCCGGGGGAGTTTCTCCCAACTCCCTGGTCTGCTGCCTCACATCCGTCCGTGCTCCAGGATGGTGCTGGTGCCTTTGCTCCAGTCCCTACTTCTCACCACTGCCTGCCTCAGTCCTACATGCCTAACAATCTTCATTCGCCATGACGGCCACGGTGCCCGCCGGCAGCCCCCCCTACAACGGCCCCTTTTGTGTTCTTAAAGTGGGGGAAAAACCTTCATAGTGGACAGGGGGGCAAGTCGGAGAAGGTCTCAGTGGACCGTCTCAAACCCCACATATGGTGACCCACTGTGTGCTGACCCACTTTGGACATAAAGGCATTCACCTGACACTAGGAGCAAAGGTAGAGCTCCTTTAAGACTGTTGGTAGAGAGTCAAGGTGAGGAGCATACTGTTTTAAGGAGGACATGAAACAACAGAACAGACACCAATATATAATATGGGTATATATTCAAAACATGATACCGAAATAAAAATAGTGGAAAATCAGCCGTTTTAAAGAAAATCAAATTTTAAAAACGCATTTCTGGTACGTTTTGGGGTGTGCTCTGCCCCATTTTTATTTTACGTCACTGCCTACATCACGGGATTGGTTGGTGTTGGCAGTTAGGTTTGAGATTGGTTAAGTTCGGGTGATCTAGCGAGCGATTTATTGAGGAAAAATGTCAGAGGACGAAGCAGAAAGGGTTGTTTTTGTGCCACTATATCCAATGGCCTACGCCTTTGAGCCAGTGAGGAGGACAACAGCGGAGAGACCCGCTTTTGCGGAGGGTGAGGGAGCTGCAGCTGCTCTGGGCGGAGATGGCAGCGAGGAGAGGGTCGGCAACACCTCATGGTGTACCTGCGGTCAGTGCTCCGCAATGCCGACAACGGCGGAGTCTGTGTGCTGCCGTGAGGTGGATTTGGATAGTGTGCTAGTGGAGCTATCCTGTATTACCCTGTCCCACACCTTCCACATGCTATACCGTGAGAGGAGCGTGTTGCAAGTGGCCATGCATCAAGCACACCCTCTCGTGTAATAATGCGTAAAAGGATGTGTCGAGTTGCATCTGTTTTGGTTTAGCCACAGGTTGCTACATTACATCAGCATGGTGTGGGCTAAGGTGGTTGCGCAGGTTCGTGGTATTATTGCTGTACTTTAATACTGCCTAGCAAAGTTTACACAACTTGACTCTCGTCTGTTACCTGTGTTCTGGGGTTACTTTTAAATCCAAAGTGAGCCCAAACGTCAGATTTTAAAGTCGCAGGGGCCGACTTAACGCTGCCAGAGAATGTCTAATATAGGTCGTAGACGGGCTCTGACACTGCTGCTACTTGCTTCCATGTTGTAGTTGGGTACAGTGCGGCTTCCGTCCGTACAACGCGAATCACACAGAGGTGTTGCTCACCGCGCCCCCTACTGGTTAGGGGGTTGAATCAATTCAGAGGCTTTTCTGAATCGATATTGAATTGTGAAAAAATATATTGCAATGCATTGATGAATCGATATTTTTACCCACCCCTAGTATGCACAGCTCCGCTACTTCCTGAACTAAAGCCAGCTCCGCCCCCCCTCCATTGTTTTGACAGTTAAACTTCAGTGGCAATATTTTAATATTTCTTTTGCCATCAATATTAAAACTCATATAATCTTTTTAGGGTGAGATACCTTCTTTAAATTATAACATTGCTTAATGTTTCATGTCCTCTTTTTGACTGATGGCCCCTGATTATTGTGGGACTTTACCTGCCATAAGTCACACCTCTGTAAGTGTTGCCATGTTAGCAGTATTTAGCCAGGTTTCAACAAGACACACACACAAAAAAATGCAATTGCCCCTCAGATATGACATTTTGCATTTTTTTTTAAATGTCTCAATAATATTGAACAATTCATAAACAAGACAATAAAACGATAAACAAACCAGGACTTCATATTCTAATTCAAATCGGAGGTATGTTCTGATATGCTGGTAACATTTTTCTCGTGCTGTTACACTTCTTTTACCATTTCAATTATAATTAATCTTTATTACGTTCTATAACAATATTTAATCTAAGAGTGTGTTCAGATCATGTGATGGTAATATTTTTCTCATATTGTTAATTAGATGTTTCTTACTGGTCTAAAAATGTTTCAAGATATTTATGACTGCAAATAAAACATGATATGACAAATAACATGTTACTGTAGTGCCACTCAAATTTGAATTTCTTCTCTATTTGAAAGCAGAATTTGAGACACACCATCTATCACTACAAATTTATCACAGTAGTTCAAGATCAAGATGAAAAATAAAACAGTGTCATTAAATCCAGGCTACCCGTTTGTACAGGTACAGATAAGAGCATGTTACATCAGTTCTGAAGAGGAAATATCCCCTCCTGCTGCAGGTACAAATCACTGCCACGAAGAACAAAAAGAGCTGTATCAAGCTTTGTGTCGACGTGTGACAGACTCTAAAACAGCTGACAACCAGACTTGGCAGAGCCGACAGACTGGGACTGACCCAATATGGTCCTAGATCGAGTCTGATAGGACGTTTTAAATTTTGTTTTTAGTGTGGTGTTTTAAAGTGAATTATATGTTATATTCTCCCTCCTGATGGAGAAATAGACTTCTCTGAATCTTAAATTTCTCATACCATGAGTTGATCTTTCCACACATTAGGCCTTTCGTATTCACTGACTCAGTAACAACATCTAAAAAGACATTTGTCTCATCATAGGAAAGGCCTTGTTTCAGTGACGTCAGACACTCTCTACAATATGTGGGCCTCACAGGAGTCAGGCTGCAGGATCTGAAGTGTAACTATGAGCTTGATAGTTTTTCTAAACCAGGGGTAGAAAAAGGCGTAGATCACAGGATTTAAACAGGAGTTAATATTGAACAGCCAGATGTCAAAGGACACAAAGGAAGCATTGATCATGGTTTCTTGACCTGTAAGAGATATACAGTAATATGGAAAAAGACATGCCAGAAAGACACCTATGACAACACCAAGAGTCCTGGCTGCTTTCAGCTCTGATTTCTTAGCAGTTCCAGTCCCTGAAGGCTGCAGAGTGACAGACACAATGTGGGATCTCATGGCACGAGCCTGAGACACAGCCACCACAAACACTCTCATATACAGAACTATGATCACAGTAATGGGACCGATAAAGGTGAAAACAAAGTCAGCAGTTCCCATAACATAACTGATGAGAATCACACACTCTCCATGACAGGAATTATGCCTGCCTGGTTGCGTAAATGAATCAGATAAAATTACACAGTTGTAGAAAGCAGAACAGATCCAACACAGACAAACACCGAGTTTGACTCTCCTCAGAGTGATTTTGGTGGGGTAACATAGAGGGTCACAAATAGCCACACAGCGATCAATTGATATGAGCACCATATTTCCTACTGAGGAAGAGATGATGGTAACAATTACAAGATAATTTACAGCACACATGACGTCACCCAGTAGCCAGCAGGCTTCTATGAAGAGGATTTCAACCGGCATCACCAGGAGGCCCACAAGAAAGTCTGAGACAGCCAGAGAGAGGAGGAGGAGGTTTGTGGGGGTGTGCAGCTGTCTGGAGACAAAAAGGAGCATCATATTAATATGGTAGTAACACAAATATCTTCAGGAAAAGCAGATACCAGTTATTATAAACAAATTCAGCAACTTCGCCTTCTTATCAAGGCCCAATTTATGACAACGTCCCTGTTCTAGTGAGTGAGTCAGCTCTTTCTCTAAGTGTATCAGTGTTATAAAGGGTTTACTGATGAAATCTATGCCAGCCTGTAGTGGGAGATGGAGATGATGACCAGCAGGTTGAGAACCACAGTGAGCACAGAGATGAAGGACAGCAGGATGTATGTGATCACACCCTTGGAGAAAGACAGCATCGGCTTCCTGCAGGAGGTGTTGAGGAGGTGTGGAAAGCAGAGTTCAGCTCCTTCCAGGGTCTCCATCATCAGAGAGAGAGGAGGAGAGGAGAAGCTGCTGAGGTCTGGCAGCTCTCTGACCAAAACTCTCTGTCACACAGATGATTTATCTCTTTTTTCCTCTTTCATCCCTCCCCTTCTCCCTCCCTCTCTTTCTCTTTCCCTCTCTCATTCTTTCATTCTCACACAATAATGTCTCCTCACATTCTTTCTCTTCCTCTTCATTATCATACAGAAAAACACCAGCAACAGATGAGTCAAGAAACTCCATCAGCTAGCCATGCAGTCCGCCTTTACAAACATTAGTGAAAGAACTTCTGGTTCTAAAGAGCCCACTGAGTTCCAAGTTTTTTCCCTACTAGATATTCCACCATCAGCTGGAAGTGGGATTATTGCAAAGTGGGGACCCCAAATTCACTTTCCTATGGGCAGCCGCCAGAGAGAGAGCCCAGACATGCAGCAAGCAGGAGGCTTTGTGTTTGAGCCACAATCTCAATGAGTTTGTTCTTCTTTACAGCAAGTGTTAATGTGTGCATTAGTTGTCCTTGTTACTGTAGTCAAAACATCAGGAATTTGTCCAGCAGCTGCACAAAGCCAAGCATGAAGCCAGCTCTAGCCACATTTGGTCCAATGGCTACATACATGAACAAATGGACTTATAGCTAGGCATAATGTTGACAGGATCGCATCTCTCTCTCACTCGCTCACTTTTTTGTGACAACATGCTCAAGATGTCCAAAGATGTCAAGCTGCTTCCAACAGCTTCAGTTAATGCCAATGGCAGCAAAGCTTACAGTGACTCACCCGGCCAAGCCACAGGTGGTGACCTGGATGATTTGCTGTAGATCTGGGAGAAAGTGTCCGACAAGATCCTCAAATACTTGAGTGACAGGTCTGACAAAGTGGAACAGGCCCTTTAGGTGGTTCAAAGCTCTCCAGAGGAACAGGTGGAAAAGGTGGAATCTATTGAGGAACAGGTGCTGGAGCAGGAGAACCATATAAATTCCTTGGAAAAGTCATTATCCAGCTTGAAAAATAAAAATACACTCAGGGCTCTAGTTTCGCAGACCTGGCGAGGCGGGGGCGTAGCGCAGATGCGCTTCGCCAACTGGGTGTGGCCAGGCGGATTTTCCAAGTTTGGCACGCCATGCTCGGTGGCGCAAGTACTCCACCGTCCCTCCTACCGGCGCAAGGGAGGAGAGAAGGCGTGGAGTGGGTTTGACACAGCCGATTCACATTTAACCAATCAAATGAGCCCCTGTCCTTGCCTTTAAAATGCGCTGCGCGAAGGCGTAATGAAAGTTTACACAGCTGACATGGAGGTCTATTGCCACAGGCGGAGCGGAGCTCAGGAGACAGGCGCGGAGCGGAGACCGGTGAGCAGTGCGGACACGTCACCAAAACCTCACAGGCAGTCTTCCGGAATGTCAGGCACATGAACGATGCAATAAATACCGAAAAAAACACTATTCAATGCTACGATCACAATCAGCACATACTGTTGTGAATTCCCTGCTGTGAGGAGAGCACTTTACAGCAGGCTGCTACGTGCAGGGACTGAGGGACTGTTTGCGCATGCGCAGTGTGTTCGGTGGTGAAGTTTTGTGCGGTTGGCTGGAGGTTTCCGCCGATCGTCAGCATCGTCATTCTTGTGCAAACGGTGTGCGTCGGTGATGATGTGAGTTTTCCGATTGATGGATGAATGATACTAGTTATAATTCTGTTATGTCAGCTGTTAATACTACTTAATAATATGTTAATTTGCCTCAGCTAGCTTACCGTATAGCGTAATTATCCTGGTGAAACGTGATTAACACGATGTGTAACTTTGTTAATCATAGATTTGATTTATTTCACCCATTGTCATTCATTGTTTATTTAGCGAGCAGCCGTCCTTGATTTAGTTTGTAGCCGTCACATGGATGCTAACATTTCAGTACCGGACTGGTAGCAGACCGGGCTGTCTCAGCTTACCTAGGTCACGTGATGTGCTTGCTGCGCTAAGTTATTGTGTTATTGTATGGTCTTACACTGACCCCTACTGGTTATTTTAGTATGACACCTTATTCATTTCATTGTAATTCATTGAGGTCATGTCAGTTAATTATTATTAATATTATTTTATTATTGTTGTGTTCACAGATATCACAAACCACACACACACATACTGTACCGAAGTACAATTCAACTGATGTGCTGAAATAAATAACATCAAAGAGAGAAGTTGCTGCGTGTTCTCTGACCGGAGGATTAGGTCAGTTATATACAGCCAGCGTATCATCACCGAGCTGTTTCCTTACAAGTGGTCCTTCGAGCCGGATTGTATATAACTGCGCTATGGCAACTTCTGACAGACCTGTGGAAACCCAACCTCCAGTTGTGTCCCGCCCAAGCCGGACTCACCAACTCCCCAGGCACCTAGAGGGTTTCGTCGTTGATCACCCTGGATATATAAACAGACAAGATGGAGCACATCAAGAGATAGGAGTGGAGACAGCGCCTCCATATCATACTTCACTCACTAGCACAGAAGACGTGAGGCTGGAGGGAATGGAGGCCCGCCTGAAAGACATAACTAGGCAGATGAAACAGCTGCAGTCAGCCATGGACAGTGTTAAAGGTAAAGCTCATCCTCAGCAGTATCCATTCAACTTATCATATCCTGCCCGGAGCTCAAGCCTGCCTTACATTCATCACAGTGGAATGATAGGGCCCAGAGCACCCCTCCTTATGGATAATCTGATAAGTTGGAAATCAGCTGATGGAGGATATTGTCAGTACCTGGACAACAGTGAGCCAGGTCCACCTACAGCACAGTCCATACAGCATGGTGAAATTAACTCAACAACTCAGACTGTTCAAGCTCCACAAGCCTCTGCCCAGCTAGCAGCAGAACCGCTGGACCTCCATGTGTCTACTCACCATCCAGCTACTCTAACTGGGTCAGATTCTGAGTTTCTACTGCTGCCTGTAGTTCAATCGGCTCACCACACCCCGCTTGTCCAGCGAACGTATTCACCCTCTCTCCCAGTGCTCCCTGCGGGTCAGCATGTCCAGCTAGGGCATCAGTCAGCTCAACAGTCACCACTGATAGTGTATCAGCCAGACCATCCTGCAGCCCTGCCGACACAGCCGACCACTCAGCATGCTCATCCTGCAGCCCTGCTGACACACCCACCAGCCCTGTATGCCTCTCAGCCAGCTCAGTCTGCCCTCTCACAGTCTCAAAGTATGCCCCAGTCCTTCCCCACAGCTGCACAGCAACAGAGTTTTCCTCAATATGGACAGCACCACGCAACTCCTTCACCCGGGCCACCACTAGGATCTCAGCCTACTCCACTCAACCAGCAAGGGACTAGGCCAAACGCCTTTCAGACCCCTCTTTATCAGCCTACAGAGCCAAGAGCTGCCTATTCAGTCCCCCAGACTAGATATCCCCCTGTAGTTCAGTCACAGTCATACCAGCTCAGACCTCAGTCAGCTGCACACTACTCACCGCCTGCACCCATGGCTGCTCCACCCACGGTATCAGGATACAACAATCCTGCAGCACTCACTATGACAGAAATGGCTATTGCAGCCTCATACGGTATACCAAAGCCAAAACTGCCTCTCTTCAGTTCTGGACGGGAGAGTGATTTCATCATGCTAAAAAGGGGACTGGATAGCTTACTTGGTCCACACAGGCACTTAACTGAAGATTACAAATATCAAGTATTACTTGACCACCTTAAGCTGCCTAGCGCCTACCAAATGGCAAAGAGATATATTCATGACCCCACGCCATACACCAGTGCAATGGACGCTTTGCAGCAACGCTATGGGCAGCCAAGACAACTGGTACAGGGAGAAATAAAGAACATATTAAACTCTCCTCCTGTGAAACCTGGTGATGCAAAGGCTTTCGAAGACTTCTCCTCATCCATAAACACACTGGAGGGGATGTTAAGCCGAATGGACGGTCCAGCTCAGTCTGAGCTACGGTGTGGCTCCCATGTAGACACACTCCTTGGCAAGCTGCCAGTCTACTACAGGGATAGTTTTGCCGAATTCTGTATTAAAAGAGGCATTATCCGGAGTGGGAGTGACCAAACATATACCCTACCTGACCTCGCTGAATGGCTGGATATGAAGGTTCAGGTGCTTCAGGTATCCCGACGTGCAGCAGAATCCAGCCCAGCTGAATCCAGCCGTCCCACACAGAGAGAGAATAAGGCCTCTAAATCACAGTGGGTCAAACCAGCTTCTGTCTACTTCAGCAGTGACCCCACAGCAGTCAAACATCAGCAGGCCACTCCACAGCAACAAAGAGCCCTGCAGCCAGGCTCAAAGACAGATCAGCCCACCGGCAAGAAGAGGGAGCGCTTTAAGCCCTATTGCCCATACTGCACGACTACTCATGATCATTATCTCAACGGCTGCCCCGAGTTTGAAAGGATATCTACTGAGGAGAAAGCCGCTTGGATCAGAGATAAAGGGAGATGCTGGAGGTGTGGACGCGGCCATTCACCAGAGAGTTGCACCCTAAAGAAACTCTGCTCTACCTGCAATAAACAACACCTACTCATACTCCATGAAGTTGTAGCCCAAGATCCACAGCTAAACGTCCTCACCGTCAGTACACCAACCAATGCAGTGTATCTGGATCAGACCAGCCATTCAGGTCGCGTCATGTTAAAGGTGGTACCTGTGGTGCTTCGTCACGGCAAGAAAACACTGAACACGCATGCAGTGTTAGACGACGGCTCAGAGCGGACCGTCATTTTGACTGCTGCAGCTAAGCACCTTGGTCTGTGTGGAGAAGAGGAGTCACTCAGACTGAAGACTATCAGACAGGATGTATTGAAGCTGCAGGGATTGGCAGTGTCATTCGAGGTGTCCGCTAACACACAGCCACGTGTCTACCTCTCCATCAGCCAAGCCTTCACTGCCAGTGAACTCCAATTAGCTGAGCAGTCATGTCCAGGAGACAAACTGGTGAGGAAATACAACCACCTGAAAGGGGTCCCGCTACACACATTCACTAAGGTGCAGCCAATGCTGCTGATCGGATCCGACCACCCTCACCTAATAACTCCAATTCAACCAGTACGAGCAGGACCTATTGGAGCACCAGTAGCAGTCTACACCCGACTTGGTTGGGCAGTGCAAGGTCCCACTAATTTCCTTCAACACCCACCTGGTGAGAGCTCCTTCCTTCACCTGTCAGTTGATACACCATGCTCTGACTTACACAAGGATGTTCAACGCCTGTGGCAGCTCGATGTTCTGCCATACAAAAGCGAAAGAGAGGTGACACGATCCAAACAAGATCAAGCAGCTCTCACTATGCTTGAGGACAAGAGCATCTGTGTAACGATGGACGGCGTCTCAAGGTATGCAACACCTCTCCTGCGAAAGAGGAAAGTAGCTCTGCCCTACGCTCCACCTGCTGCTGTGATGCCTCTCCTCCGTGCAACTGAGCGCCGCCTAGCTGCCAACCCGGAGATTGCTCTGGTCTACAACCAGGAAATTCACAAACTAGTGGAGGCAGGATATGCCGAGAGGATCACCAGCGAGGAAGCTAGGAGTTCTACTGAATCCTGGTATATTCCTCACTAATTAGTACATCACAACGAAAAGGCAAGGGTGGTTTTTAACTGCTCCTTTCGCTTCCAAGGGACTGCTTTGAATGATGACCTACTACCAGGGCCCTCTCTTGGTCCATCACTGCTGGGAGTTCTGCTCAGGTTTAGAGAGCATGCAGTTGCTATCAGCGGAGACATACGTGCAATGTTTCACCAGATCAGGCTCCTTCCCGAGGATCAGCCACTTCTCCGCTTCATCTGGCGTGACATGGACAGAGACAGGCCACCTGACATCTATGAATGGCGCGTGCTGCCATTCGGCACAGTCTGCAATCCGTGCTGCGCCATATATGCAGTGCAGCGTCACGTTCGAGATCACCAGAGCGGCAACGAGGACCTGTTGGAGACAGTGATCACCTCGTTCTACGTGGATAACTGCCTGAAATCGCTCCGTTCAACACAAGAGGCTAAGGATCTTCTCAACCGTTTGAGAGCTCTCCTAGCTAAGGGTGGATTTGAAATCAGGCAGTGGGCCTCCAACAAGACAGAGGTAATATCTCACCTTCCAACTGAGGCGCGATCAACAACATCTGAGCTGTGGTTAACCGCTGAAGGAGCTGACCCAAGGGAGTCCACTCTTGGCCTGATTTGGCACTGTATGCCAGACATGCTGGGTTATAAATGCCAGCCTGTGTCACCCAAACATCCCACCATGCGTCTCGTGTATAGAGTGCTCGCCTCTCAATATGACCCACTCGGATACATAATCCCTTTCACCACCCGGGCCAAAGTCCTGGTCCAGGCTTTGTGGGCTACGGAGAGACAGTGGGATGAGCCAATAGCAGACGATCTACTTCCAGTGTGGCAGGCATGGGAAGGTGAGCTCCCTCAGCTACAGAACATAACCTTGCCCCAGTGTTATGTCCCAGCAGCTGCCGACAATGACTCAACAGTGATGCAGATTCACATCTTTTGCGACGCTTCAGAGAAGGCTTATGGGTCAGTTGCCTACCTGAGGGCAGAGGAACCAGAGGGACGCATAACTGTGTCATTCATCATGGCCAGGTCGCGGGTCGCACCCAAAAGACAACAGACAATGCCTCGACTGGAATTATGTGCGGCACTCACAGGAGCCCAGCTGGCTAAGGTACTCCAGACAGAACTGACCTTGCCTATACAATCTGTCGTCATGTGGTCTGACTCAACAACCGTACTGAGCTGGATACAGTCAGAGTCCAACCAGTACAAAGTATTCGTTGGTACAAGAGTCACAGAAATACTGGAGCTGACCAAACCTGGATCATGGAGATACATTAACACCGAGCTGAACCCCGCTGATGATATAACTCGCGGGAAGACCCTCCTTGAGTTGTCCCAGCCAAACCGTTGGAGTCAGGGTCCCTCATTCTTGTACCAGTCATCAGATCACTGGCCAGTCAACCGCTCAGTGTATAGGGAGGATCCTGATGAGTTGAAAACTCAAACCTTCTGTGGCCACATTTCTACTGCCAGCAGTGATGAACCCGATCCTGCTAAATACAATACCTGGTCTGAGCTACTACAGGCTACTTATCAGTCCCTGCACGGGGCGGCTGTCCCAGCGATGTCTGCCTCGGACCACATCGAGATGGAGACTACTCTGTTGAGAAGGATTCAGTCTGATAGCTTCCCTGAAGAACTCAAGGCACTCAAACAGGGTAAACCAGTCCGCCCAGGTAGCCGTTTAAGTGCTCTCACCCCCGAGTATGATCAAGTATTGAGCCTCATTAGAGTCGGTGGCCGACTGCGCAAAGCTGAGAGTCTGCTTGAAGACAGCCTTCATCCTGTTGTCCTCAACCCAGATCATCCAATCACGCAGCTCTTAGTGAAGGATTATGACAACCGTCTTCACCATGCTGGCCCTGAGAGAATCTTCGCCGAGATTCGGAGGAGTTACTGGATCTTACGTGGTCGTCAGGTAATCAAAAAACACCAGAAAAGCTGTGCTGAATGCTGTCTGTGGCGGAGCACCCCTGTAACACCGATGATGGCCGACTTACCTGCTGCGCGGCTCCGGATTAACAAACCTCCCTTCTGGTCTACTGGGGTCGACTGTTTCGGGCCCTATATGGTGAAAATTGGAAGAAGGCACGAGAAACGGTGGGGCATTATATTTAAATGTCTTACATCGAGATGTGTTCACCTTGACCTATTGCCACACATGGACACAGACTCATTTTTACTGGCCCTGCGCCGATTTATCTCAAGACGAGGCAAGCCATATGAGATCTTGTGCGACAGAGGCACCAACTTCCGGGGGGGAGAGAGAGAGCTCACCGAAGCACTGGAGGATCTGGAGCCATCATTGAGGCAACAGTTGGCTGATCAAAGCATCACTTTCAAATTCAACCCTCCTCTCTCACCTCACTTCGGAGGAGCATGGGAGAGGGAAGTCAGGTCAGTTAAAACCTCCCTCCAAGTTGTACTGCGGGACCAAGTTGTTCCAGAGGAGGTGTTGTCAACTATCCTTGCAGAAGTAGAGGGTATACTTAATTCAAAGCCCCTGGGATACACCTCTTCTGACCTGGCCGACCCCGATCCTGTAACCCCTAACTTGTTGCTGATGGGGCGGCACGACGCATCGCTTCCTCAAGCTGCATATGGTTCCAGTGAACTTCTAGGTCACCGCCGTTGGAGGCATAGCCAGGTCCTAGCGGATCGCTTTTGGAATCAATTCACCCGCCAGTACCTCCCTGACCTTCAGCGCCGCCAGAAATGGCGAACCCCTACTGATGACCTTGCTGTGGACAAAGTGGTTATGGTGGTGGACTCCCAGCTTCCTAGGGCTCTCTGGCCCATAGGAAGAGTCACTAAAGTTCATCCCAGTGATGATGGAACAGTTCGTTCAGCAGATGTCAGCATTAAAGGGACAGTTTACACTCGTCCGGTTACCAAGCTGGTACCTATCCCTGAGATGCCTGATGATGACAGGGATACCAGGGCCCTTCAACAGCAGGGACTTCAATCTTCTTCTACACATTCATGAATGAATGCGGGGGCGGCTGTTGTGAATTCCCTGCTGTGAGGTGAGCACTTTACAGCAGGCTGCTACGTGCAGGGACTGAGGGACTGTTTGCGCATGCGCAGTGTGTTCGGTGGTGAAGTTTTGTGCGGTTGGCTGGAGGTTTCCGCCGATCGTCAGCATCGTCATTCTTGTGCAAACGGTGTGCGTCGGTGATGATGTGAGTTTTCCGATTGATGGATGAATGTTACTAGTTATAATTCTGTTATGTCAGCTGTTAATACTACTTAATAATATGTTAATTTGCCTCAGCTAGCTTACCGTATAGCGTAATTATCCTGGTGAAACGTGATTAACACGATGTGTAACTTTGTTAATCATAGATTTGATTTATTTCACCCATTGTCATTCATTGTTTATTTAGCGAGCAGCCGTCCTTGATTTAGTTTGTAGCCGTCACATGGATGCTAACATTTCATTACCGGACTGGTAGCAGACCAGGCTGTCTCAGCTTACCTAGGTCACGTGATCTGCTTGCTGCACTAAGTTATTGTGTTATTGTATGGTCTTACACTGACCCCTACTGGTTATTTTAGTATGACACCTTATTCATTTCATTGTAATTCATTGAGGTCATGTCAGTTAATTATTATTAATATTATTTTATTATTGTTGTGTTCACAGATATCACAAACCACACACACACATACTGTACCGAAGTACAATTCAACTGATGTGCTGAAATAAATAACATCAAAGAGAGAAGTTGCTGCGTGTTCTCTGACCGGAGGATTAGGTCAGTTATATACAGCCAGCGTATCATCACCGAGCTGTTTCCTTACACATACATATATCTCCATATCAACTGTCCCGTCACAGCTGATGTCAGATCAAAGGAGATTGGCACCGTTTATGCTGATTGTGAGGTTTTGGTGATGTGCGCCAGGCAGCCAAACTTCCACTGCGCCAGCTCCGCTCCGCCTTGCGCGGAAAGTAGACGTGGTTTCAGATGGCAAGCTTTTGGCGCACCTCGGCGAAGCCTTTTGGCACGAAACTGTCACTGCGCCAAGTTGAATCTGTTGACACCTCCCCCCGCTGCGCCGCCACTCCCATCTCCGCGCAAGTCCGTCTGCGAAACTTGGACACTGTCCGCCTCTCCCGCTTCACCGGTCGAAACTAGCTCTGTGCGGGGTTCGCCTCACTGCGCCACCCCGCGCTGTGCCGGGAAACTAGAGCCCTCAATCTCAAGGTGGATGACCTCGAAGGCCGTACGCACTGTAACAGTATTGAAATTGTCGGCAAACCCAAACAAGATGAAGGGAATGAATCACTGGAATTTGTCGAGGTCCTGATCTTGAAACTTCACAGAGAAGACAGCTTCCAATGTACAGTTGGTATCGCACTCTGGACCCTGCAACTGCATCCCACAGAGGGAGTCAAGAACTGTGCCATCATCGCCATGGTCCACTTGTATTGGGAGAGACGGAGCTCATACTGGGACTCTGGAGGACAAAAGAATTGGAATATGAAGTCACCAAGGTGTTTATTTTCCCGGACTACACAACAGAGGTGACGCCACAACAACGCAAATTCAGTGAGTTCTTGAGCACACTGCGGAAGCTGAAAGTGGAACACAGTCTCATCTTCCAAGCGAGGCTTCAGATCAAACACAAGCACCAGGTCAAGGCTTTCACGATACCTGGTGAGGCAATGTTGTTTCTGAACACTGACCTACAGAATGTTTCCTTAGAACCTTCATGTCACTCTGTGTGTTCATACAGATGACATTGACACCCCAATCTCTAAGTCTGACCTTTTGGATGCTATTGGAGCCTTCCCCTCTAGAAAAGCAGCAGGCCCAGATGGCTTTGGCTGCTAATTCTACAATGCATTCCATGGAGAAATACTGGCTCTCATGTTTAAGATGGCGAACGATCCAGTGAAAAATAAGACGCTCCCAAGCTCACTCCATAAGGCAAATATTTGCTTGCTTTCAAAAAAGGTACAGAAAGAGACTGACCCAGCAACTTATAGTTCCATTGCCCTCCTATATTGTGATAAGAAGGTAGTAACTAACGTTCTGGCTAAAAAAAAAAAAAAAAAAAGGGTAATAAACAACTGGAATAAACAACTTCTTTACATAACTGGATTTAACTATCCTCTAATTGGTCTGAATAGCATTCACTCTTTGGTTGTCATCACTGATTTCACAGCGGTTATGTTATAAAGCACAAATATACATGCCTACACATCAACTTACCTCCACACAGCGCTGAAGGAAGGCACTGCATTTATAGCTGACTATCCCCCAAAAATGTGGACTGAAAAAAATATCCTTGTCCATAAAATCCTCTCCTCTCATATTGTGGGATGCCATTGTTGCTGTTAGTTTGCAGCAAATAGGAAGTGTTGTTTTTTAGCATCTAGAGCACACCCTCTGCTACCCGAGTTGAATTTCCCTGTAGCTCTTCCTTGACCCATCAATGTCACTGGATGTGTGAAATGATGCAATTGCAGCCGAGAGTGAAGCAGAATTTACTGCTGAGCTCCAGAGGCACAGAGAACACTGGAAAAAACTACAGTTGTTTTTTATAGTACATACCACATTCAGATAGAAAGGACAAACAGATAAGGTTGAAAATTGGCAGTGATGCTTTAAACACATCATTTTTTCCACAGTTGATGATAGAAATAGCTAATGAATGCGACATTTCTTTTGTTTCCCATCTCTGTTGACAGTTGTACTGACTGGGCAGGATATCTGGATTAGAGTTCTCATATTCTGCCCGAACCCGACCCGACCCGACCCGACCCGACATTTTCGGGTCGGGTCGGGCCTAAAATTTACGTGAATTGGGCGGGTCGGGTCGGGCTTCGGGTTCTGTGGGGGATTTTTTTTTTTTTTTTTTTTTTTTAAATAAAAAAAATAGAATTATGTGTTCTGTTATTGATTATGACGTTTCATTTTTATGTGACTGGTGGAGAGAGTGAGATACTGGATTGGATTTGGAGGCTAAACTTTCAGTGACAGACAGACAACCAGCTGTGCGTGCGCAGCGCAAACAAGTGAGAGAGAGTTGCAGCAGTATCCTGCTGTGCTGGCAGACTCGGCAGCAGGGACGGTTTCTGCTATGGGCAGTGCAACTGCCCAAGGCGCAATCTACTTGGGGGCGCACGAGAAAAAAAAAAAAAAAAAAAAAATCTCCAGTTTTCTAGACTACCGTATTGACCCGCACATGCCGCGGCACCATCAGTCGGCATCAGGCGGGCCGGACGCGGCACCGTCCGATACCGCGCCCACCCGTCAGGTCTGCCGGATCTGACAGGTGAGCTGCCTCATGCTGGCCGGTGCCGCGGCCGGCTCGCCTGATACCGACTGATAGTGCCCCGGTGCCGCGGCCGACCGGCTCTGCTAAATAATGGCGAATTTGGCGATTTTTTTTTTCGGGCTTTATCGGGCTGTCGGGCCTAAAGTTCGGCTAATTAGTCGGGTCGGGTCGGGCCTCGGGCTGGCCCAGTCAGGCCCGGGTCGGGTCGGGTCTTAATTTTCAGGCCCGATGAGAACTCTAATCTGGATCAGGTAGCAACAGCTGTCTATTGCTGAGTAGTGCATGTTTGCTATATATCAGATTTTACAAGTGGCATTTAAATTATAGACTGTTACTCACCATTTCATTATATCTGTTTCAGAACCACATTCTCTTTGCTGTTTAATAAACAATTTTTGGCTTAATATATATTTTTTTTCTCATATACAGCCCAGTCTCTCTCCTCCTTCCTGGTCTTCCTCGCGTTTTGTATCATCCTCTTCATAACCAGTTTCATCACCTTGCTATCTTTTTCTTTCCTCATCCCCTCCTCTCTTGCCTCTGTTTCTTCCCAGTCCAATCTTTGATTGCTGGCTCTCTAGGAACCGTTGAGGAGCTCCAGGAGCAGAGATGCTGATGTTCAGACAGAAATAGTGTTTTGCCTGCTGTAGCTCAGTTTGTGGTAAATGCTGACCAACAGCACATGAGGGCCCTTTATGTATGATGAGTCAACCCTTTGAAACCCAAGCTAATTCTTTTGATTTCTTCCCAAAACCTGGGAAAAATTGTGAGCCAAAACATGAGGAAGAAATTAGTAAAAAGTTACAAGAACGTCAACCCCAAAAAGTAAAATTAATACTACTACTACTACTGCTACTACTACGAATAATAATAATAATAATAATAATAATAATAATAATAATAATAATGAAGTTAATGACCTGAAATTAAACTAAAAATTGAAAACTAGCTGGAACTAATTGCTAAAGAAAATTGTGTTTTCCTATAACATAATTTTAACATAATTATTGTAATCATAAATTCAGTTTTATTTTTGGTATTTCTTAATTTTTTTTGATAATTTTCGAATATTTCTCTCTTTATCTCTCACGAACAGTTTTTTGGGTCGTTTCTTGCCTTTATTCCATGCTCTTGAAAGATATCAAGCCAATTTACTCAAGTTTTAAAGGCTTAAATTTAAATGTATTCATACCCTGGGAAGAGAGTATGGAGGAGACACATGCTGCTGGTCAACAGTGAGGGGCGGTTCCAGTCCAGGCAACATTTGCAACATTTGCTAACACTAGCTAGGTAAAGTCAACCAGCTAAAAATAAATAAAAACAGGAACACACTGCTTACTTGAGTCAGGACTGGATCCCAGGTCTCTGGAGAGAAGGTCTGTCTGACTGGCTATCCACTTCCACAACCACCTCCTTTTGTGAGCGACTTCTTTGTTGGTCTTTATGCTTTATAGCAGTATGTCTGGCTCCAGGATCCCATCTGATTGGTTAAGACAGATTGATTAAGGGAATATATGATAACAGCATCTGAGCACCTAGAGGCTGCAGTAAGGACCTACCAACCAATACCTGTGTGGTGGTGGGATTACAACTAATAACATCCATTCAGTGGTGTGATAATAGTTGAAGCAGGGGAAATAAAAGTGTGAACAGTCTGTCTTAAAGGTGTAATTTGAGAAACTATTTTGATTTTTGAGTTTTGCAAAGTGGGATGTGGGCTTTTGTTATATGTTGATTACAACTGTTTATAACTGAGGTTTGCTGTTAGTTCATGCTTTTCCATGTCATGTGTCCATTTTGACGCTTTGACTCCTGAGTCCTGACTCCTCAACTTTGTCAGCCTTGACTGTGACTGGCACCCCAAGCCTCCTGCATTAAACTGCTACACAGGTACTTGTCACTAGCCTTTTTTCACTGACAGATATTCTTGCCTTAATTGTGTCTGGTGTTTTTGTCCATGTTAAGTCTTGAATGAAGAAGAAGAAGAAGATATGCAAACAGAGAGAGAAACAGAGGGTAGCCAAAAGGTGATGAAGGAGAAGAGGATAATACAAAGGAGATTAAGGAGTAGAGACATTATTGTGTGAGAACAAGGGAATGAGAGAGAGGGATGAAGAAACAGATGGATGAAAATGTTTGCATATCTTCCTGCATCTGCAGACCCAGGATAAATTGCTTAGCTGTTCCACAGTCAATTGTCCGTGATGGGTGGTCATAACAATGGTCTATCCTGTGGGTTGATCTCCCTCCCATGACACCTCAGGAGGGCTTGATGGCAGATCCAGCGTCCTGGATCTACCCCTGCTGACCACCACCCAACTCCATGCCATCCCCAGGTTGACTCTGCCACCGCACCTCCCACTGTATCCAGATCCACCGGGATGCAGCTTCTGCCTGTTTGGCGATGTTGGCTACCAGCTGCTTCCTTGCCAGACCTTCAATCACCAGCAGTCCAAGGGTTCTCCAGAGTGACTGCCCAGTGAAGTCCCCTGCAGAAGACCTCCACCGGCAGGTTCCAGGCCTTCCATCCGTTTTGCTGGCTCTCGAGGATAAGGCCTTGATATTTCATGTGTCTCTTCCACCCTCTCTTCCCAGGGTATGAATAAATTTAAATTTAAGCCTTTGAAATCTGAGCAAATTTACTTGATACCTTACAAGGACATGGGATAAAGGCAAGAAATGACCCAAAAATCTGAGAGAGAAAGAGAGAGTGAGAGAAATATTAGAAAATTATCAAAAAATTAAAAACTACAAAAATAAAACTACATTTGTAATTACAATAATTATGTTAAAATTGTGTTACAGGAAAACCTAATTTCTTTTTTCACCTAGTTTTAAGTTTTTAGTTTTATTTCAGCTCATTTACTTGTTCAGTTTATATTACCATTATTGATATCATTATTGATGATACAAAATATGAGTAAGACCAGGAAGGAGGAGAGAGACAAAGAGGCAGGAGGGGAGGGAAGAAAAAAGAGATAAAATATCTGTGTGACAGAGAGTTTTGTTCAGAGAGCTGCCTGACTTCAGCAGCTTCTCCTCTCCTCCTCTCTCTCTGATGATGGAGACCCTGGAAGGAGCTGAACTCTGCTTTCCACACCTCCTCAACACCTCCTGCAGGAAACTGAAGCCTCCAAGCTCTGGAGCCACGATCCTTCACATCCTACAGTCCTTCATCTGTTTGCTCACTGTAGCTCTCAACCTGCTGGTCATCATCTCCATCTCCCACTACAGGCACGTATAGATTTAAATCAATACAATATTTATAATACTGACACACTTTAAAAAAAGAGCTGTCTCACTCACTAGAACAAATGCTGGTACTTGTGTTACTACAGAATTTATGAACATAACGCTCCTGTTTCTCTGCAGGCAGCTGCACTCCCCGACCAACCTCCTCCTCCTTTCTCTGGCTGCCTCAGACCTTCTCGTGGGCCTCCTGGTGCCATTTCAGATCCTCCTCACAGGAGCCTGCTGGCTCCTGGGCGACTTCATGTGTATTGTATATTATATTGTAGACTTTACCATCATCTGTGCCTCAATAGGAAACATGGTGCTCATATCAGTTGACCGCTATGTGGCTATTTGTGACCCTCTGTGTTACAACAGCATAATCTCTCTGAGGAGAGTTCAAATCTGTGTTTGTCTGTGTTGGATCTGCTCTGCTTTCTACAGCTATATAATTTTAAATGATACACTGAGGCAACCAGGCAGGCATAATTCTTGTTCTGGAGAGTGTGTGGTTGTCCTCAGTTATGTCATGGGAACTGTTGACATTGTGGTAGCCTTTATCGGTCCTATTACTGTTATCATAGTTCTGTATATGAGAGTGTTTGTGGTGGCTGTGTCTCAGGCTCGTGCCATGAGATCCCACATTGTGTCTGTCACTCTGCAGCCTTCAGGGACTGGAACTGCTAAGAAATCAGAGCTGAAAGCAGCCAGGACTCTTGGTGTTGTTGTAGCTGTGTTTGCTGTGTGTCAGTATTATAAATATTGTATTGTTGTAGCTAACATGCCTGTTTCCATATTACTATCCCTCTCTCCCAGGTCAAGAAACCATGATCAATGCTTCCTTCGTGTCCTTTGAGATCTGGCTGTTCAATATTAACTCCTGTTTAAACCCTGTGATCTACGCCTTTTTCTACCCCTGGTTTAGAACAACTATCAAGCTCATAGTTACACTTCAGATCCTGCAGCCTGACTCCTGTGAGGCCCACATACTGTAGAGAGTGTGTTACATCACTGAACAAGGCCTTTCCTATGAAGAGACAAATGTGTTTTTAGATGTTGTTACTGAGTCAGTGAATACGAAAGGCCTAATGTGTGGAAAGATCAGCTCATGACATGAGAAATTTAAGATTCAGAGAAGTCTATTTTTCCATCAGGAGGGAGCATATAACATATAATTCACTTTAAAACACTACACTAAAAAACAAAATTTAAAACATCCTATCAGACTAGGGGCCCTATCTTGTGCCACCCGCTATCCGCTGCCACTACCCGCTACCCGCAAATTGCGGATTTAGGAGCTTCCGCTATCCCTAAACGGTATCTTGCGCCACCCGCTACCCGCTATCCGTTATGCCAACTCCGTCATTTGCGCCTGGAGGTATGTCCGTGGGCGTGTTTCATGCGCTATTCCTAAAGTTGCTATCTTGCACACACACTTTAGGGAAAGCGGATAGCGGGTGGCCCTGACCACCCGCTATCCGCTATCCCTAAAGTTTGGGCTATTACGAGAGCGCGCCCAGGCGGCTTCAATGCGCGCCCCGACGGAGCCTCGCCACGCACACGGTCGGACTGATACCGGGACGCCGCCGGAATGGACTGAGTATATTACTCATATAGACTGTTTAGAGGAAAGACTGTTTTAACTTGGACACTTACGCCAGCACGTTTTATTGTTTTATCATAAGCCAGCAGCTGTGCTATATTTTTATTTTTAATATTTTATTTGCCCTATCTATCTTGTCAATAAATTAGTTTACACATAGTTCCACCTCTGCCTCTTGTGTGTCTGTGGTGTGGCCCGGGGATTTTACTCAATCAGTACACCCTTGTGACACGTCCACTTGGACACATGTGGCTCCACCTCCCGAATTAACTCGCCTATAATATAATAATATAATATGTATATAAAGCCAACTTGCTTTAGCCTCAGTAGAAGCCCTGAGAAAATCTACCTCCCTCTCTCCATCGCGGGTTTAGGATTTAGGATAATGCATCCTGCCCTTAAAGGCAATGGCACCTGGCACACTGATTGGTTTAACTGGCGTAACGCCCAAAACGCGCCTATGCATAATATAGCGGGTAGCGCAGGTGTTTTGCGGATAGCGGGAGGTGCACAAGATAGCAACTTTTACGGGGGAACGCCTCTTCCTAAATCCTAAATCCGCAAATAGCGGGTTTAGGGAGTCTGGCGCAAGATAGGGCCCTAGATCTAGGACCATATTGGATCAGCCCCAGTCTGCCGGCTCTGCCAAGTCTGGTTGTCAGCTGTTTTAGAGTCCGTCACAGGTCGGCACAAAGCTTGATACAGCTCTTTTTGTTCTTCGTGGCGATTTGTACCTGCAGCAGGAGGGGATATTTCCTCTTCAGAACAGATGTGACATCACTGACTCATTCTGCTAGTATGACTGTGTTTACCACCATCTGCCTTATCATTGTGGGAACATTATTGACAAATGCAACAATATTATTTTCAAATATATTTAATTAGAGTATGATCTATAATAATATGAAAGAGGATGTTATAATGATTTGATGGTAGGATTTTTCTCATACTGTTAATCAGCTTTTTCTTATTGACTCAAAAATGTTTCAAGATATTTATGATTGTAAATGAAAATCATGTGACAAATAAAATACAATGAAGTGGGACAAAAAATTTGCATTTCCTCTCTGTTTGAAAGCAGAATTGCAGACACACAATTTTTCACTAGATATCTATCACAGCAGTTCAAGATCAAGGTCAAGATCAATTTTATTTGCCATTAACACAATTTCTTCAACCCAGTAGCTTTGACCAAAGCCATCTTAAAGTATTTATAAAACAGGATCTAAAGCACTGTGTATTTATTTAAAACTCTAACAAATCCAGACAGGTGATGTTTATTATTACCTTTTTTAATATTAAGGGATGGTGCTTGATCTGGTCAACCCAGGAAGTGTTGAATTCAAAGCCCAGGTGTAACATCATAGCTCTTATGGCTGTATTACCAAAGAAAGACTGAAATGAATATGAAAATGTTCTACATAAATGCCAAAGCAGTGCTACAGACAGCTGTGTAACTGAGAAGAAATACATTTCAAATCTTCAGCAGGGTTAAAACTGTCTATTCCATTAGAGTTACTTTTTAAATTGGTGGTATTCTGAATAGTTACTGTCATTAAAAATAGACGACTTGAAGGTATGACTTTATTTGCTTTTGTTTCAGTTCTTCTAAAATTCATATGAGGCTTGCATTTACCATATTTTTTTTTATTTTATTTTTTTTTAAATTTTGGCACACACACACACACACACACACACACACACACACCAATGCCAGAAGAGACATATAGCCAGGACACAGCAGTGGATTTTTTTGGAATAGAAATACTACAGGCAGTTGCAGAACTGTGCAGCAGAACTGTGCGGCAGAACTGTGCGGCACTTCCGTTTTCTGTCAAAATAAGAGAGCTAGCTAATGTTAGAAAAAAAGGTGTACCATAATGTTAAATCGACCGACTAATTCTTATTTTGACAGAAAACGGAAGTGTCAGAGGGAGCGACTTGCAGCACGAGCGGTTTGACGGTTTGCACAATGTTTGTATGTACAGATATGTTTACCTTAGACCTTACAGTGCCTTCGTACTAAAAAATATGTTGGACAGTAACTGTCATCACAATAATGGCCTGGTGCAGGCCTGTGTAAAAATAAATGAAGGCCTGCAGCGAATAGCTGCCTGGTTCTTTTAAATGCCTGGGGTCCAAGTTGATTTTGCATATTAAACGCCGGGGCTATTAATTGGGGAAATACGGTATCTATAAAAAAAAAAAAAATCGATTCTAGAAAATGAATGATGTACTTTAGAGAAGAAGGAAAATTCTTTAGTTGTGGGATTGCAAAATCTCCATGCATCAATAAAGCCATTCTGATTCATAAAATCAGAAAAAGCTTTAGACATGTTAGATTGAGAGAAGTTGGACTAATAAATCAGATGGAGTGATAAACATCATTTCTGATTTAACTAAAGGGTTAAGACCTTATTAACTGACAATAACCTCTTAGTAAATCCAGAGAGACAAAAACAAAAGAACATGAAACATCTGAATAGGAAAACAGAACTGTGGTAATATAACTATTATGAAGAACATACATAACAAACATGTAGTACTTCCATAGAGGCTGTAGATAGATTTTGAACAGGAGAGGAGATTAATTAAATTAGTATATTGTAAACAGTATGAATAGCTTGAATAACACGAACATGAAAAAAAAAAACTAAATTAGGGCTTTATGTCAACTGCCACATAGGCTGTGATATGAAAGTCAGAAATTAAGTTTCTAGGTAATCCTGCACAAAAAGTAGTAGATCTTGTTTTTAGTGAGCAAGTAGGTAAACGGTAACATTAGAGTTGGAGCGTACTGAATTACCTGTATACCTTATAAGGCCTGGTGCATCATGATGAATAATTTGAAAACCAAACAAGCTGTATGGCCTAGTCTTGTGCAGAGTAGCCTGTTTTAGTCTTTACCAGCGTTTGTTTCTGTGTTTATTTTCTTGATGAAGGTTTGAGCATCTTCCGGTGATAGAAAAACTTTCTCCTCACCGTTATAAGATATGCGCAGACGAGCAGGGTGGATGAGTCCGTATCTTACTCCTTCCATTCCCCGTAGTTGATGCCTGACCTCAGGTTAGGCGTTGCAGAATATCGAGACAGTCAGAGTGGTAGTGGAGCCGAGCTATAATAGCACACGGCCGCTCACCAGGTCTTGGTTTGGCCTGGAGGGTCATGTGACATCTGTCCATCAGGGGCTCTTTGTCCAGATGGAGAGCTTCTTTAAGCAGTGTCGCGACGGCGCTGGCAGAGTTGTTGCCGGCTTCCTCAGGGACCCCCACAATCCTGATATTATTTCGGCGCGATCTTGCTTCCAAATCTTCACACTTATTTTCCAGTCTGGTCATTTCAGCTGTGAAGTTGTCAATCTTACTTTGGATTGCGACAATATCATCAGGGCAGGTTGAGAGAGTCTGTTCCATTTTCACCACAGTTCTGTTTAGCAGAACTTAGCAATCCCAAATCTGCTTGTGTTGCAGCTGTGTCTTTGGCGAGCTGTGTCTTCACCGCTTGCAATTCAAGTTTGATTGTGGATAAATCTTCACCTAGAGCAGCGTGTAGTTCTGTCTTGAAGATATCCGCAATATCTTTACGCAGTTCAGCGAGGAGCTCAACCTTCAGGGCTGAGGCATCCACAGATGTCTGGGCTGGGGCGGAGGCGCAGTCAGAGCTGGGAAGAGAATCACTCGGGCTTGAGGGAGCGGCCAAAGGTCGTGGGGTAGCATGTCATCCTGTAGTTGTTTTGTTCGACATTTAAGCTTTTTCCAAGATAGAAAAAACAACAGAGGTGCAAACACTGTTGAAAGTAAACGATTGAATGGAAAAGAGGTGCAGAAAAAATACTGTTTAAAGCAAAGTCTGCAGCAGCTCCCACACCTACGTCTTACTCCATTGCTAGCTCAACTGGAAGTCAGCATTAAAAAGTTTAAAAGAAAACTGAAGACTTTGCTCTCTGGTGGAAGCCATATTTCTTCAAACAGTATCAGGTGCAGGACAAAACATTGTCCTCCCACATTTGCATTTTCGTAGACTTGCATTATTTCTTTTTTCTGTCTGACGACAGTAATAAGCTGCATTCAGAGTGACCCAGACACATGGAAAAATTCTGAAGTGTTCCAAAAGTGGTGGAATACGTTTTAAAAGCACTCGCCTTATGCTGACCTTGAGGCATGTAAGCTGTGTCACTGTGACTTACTGAAAGCAGGAGCATCATCTAAAGGCCCCACAATGATAAGGCAGATGGTGGTAAACACAGTCATACTAGCAGAATGAGCCAGTGTCACATCTGTTCTGAAGAGGAAATATCCCCTCCTGCTGCAGGTACAAATCACTGCCACAAAGAACAAAAAGAACTGTATCAAGCTTTGTGTCGACCTGTGACAGACTCAGCAGACAACCAGACTTGGCAGAGCCGGCAGACTGGGATGGGCCCAATATGGTCCGAGATCTAGTCTGATAGGATGTTTTAAATTTTGTTTTTTAGTGTGGTGTTTTAAAGTGAATTATATGTTATATGCTCCCTCCTGATGGAAAAATAGACTTCTCTGAATCTTAAATTTCTCATACCATGAGCTGATCTTTCCACACATTAGGCCTTTTGTATTCACTGACTCAGTAACAACATCTAAAAACACATTTGTCTCTTCATAGGAAAGGCCTTGTTCAGTGATGTAACACACTCTCTACAGTATGTGGGCCTCACAGGAGTCAGGCTGCAGGATCTGAAGTGTAACTATGAGCTTGATAGTTTTTCTAAACCAGGGGTAGAAAAAGGCGTAGATCACAGGGTTTAAACAGGAGTTAATATTGAATAGCCAGATGTCAAAGGACACAAAGGAAGCACTGATCATGGTTTCTTGACCTGTAAGATACATACAGTAATATGGAAACAGACATGCAAGAAACACAGCCACAACAACACCAAGAGTCCTGGCTGCTTTCAGCTCTGATTTCTTAGCAGTTCCAGTCCCTGAAGGCTGCAGAGTGACAGACACAATGTGGGATCTCATGGCACGAGCCTGAGACACAGCCACCACAAACACTCTCATATACAGAACTATGAGCACAGTAATGGGACCGATAAAGGCTACCACAAAGTCAACAGTTCCCATGGCATAATTGATGAGAATCACACACTCTCCATGACAGGAATTATGCCTGCCTGGTTGCCTAAATGAATCTATTAAAGCAATACCGCTGTAGAAAACAGAACAGATCCAACACAGACAAACACTGAGTTTGACTCTCCTCAGAGTGACTTTGGTGGGGTAACGCAGAGGGTCACAAATAGCCACATAGCGGTCGACTGATATGAGCACCATGTTCCCTATTGAGGCAGAGCTGATGGTAAGAGTTACAACATACTTTACCACACACATGACATCACCCAGGAGCCAGCAGGCTCCTATGGGGAGGATTTCAACCGGCATCACCAGGAGGCCCACAAGAAAGTCTGAGACAGCCAGAGAGAGGAGGAGGAGGTTGGTGGGGGTGTGCAGCTGTCTGGAGAGAAAAAGGAGCATTATATTAATATGGTAGTAACACAAATGTCACCACAGCAGATATCAGTTATCAAAAACAAATTCAGCAACTTCGCCTTCTTATCAAGGCCCAATTTATGACAACATCCCTGTTCTAGTGAGTGAGTCAGCTCTTATAGAGCTCTCTCTATAAAAGGTTTACTGATGAAATCTATGCCAGCCTGTAGTGGGAGATGGAGATGATGACCAGCAGGTTGAGAGCCACAGTGAGCACAGAGATGGAGGACAGCAGGATGTATGTGATCACACCCTCGGAGAAAGACAGCATCGGCTTCCTGCAGGAGGTGTTGAGGAGGTGTGGAAAGCAGAGTTCAGCTCCTTCCAGGGTCTCCATCATCAGAGAGAGAGGAGGAGAGGAGAAGCTGCTGAGGTCTGGCAGCTCTCTGAACAAAACTCTCTGTCACACAGATGATTTATCTCTTTTTTCCTCTTTCATCCCTCCCCTTCTCCCTCCCTCTCTCTCATTCTTTCGTTCTCACACAATAATGTCTCCTCACATTCTTTCTCTTCCTCTTCATTACCATACAGAAAAACACCAGCAACAGATGAGGCAAGAAACTCCAGCAGCTAGCCATGCAGTCCGCCTTTACCAACATCAGTGACAGAACGTCTGGTTCTAAAGAGCTCACTGAGTACCAGCGTGCTGCTGTAATAGTAATGTAATAGGAAGCCACTGCTGCAACAAGCCAGCTGCTGAAGTTTCTTCCCTCCTAGATATTCCAGTCAGCTGGAAGTGGGATTATTGCAAAGTGGGGACCCCAAATTCACTTTTATACGGACAGCCGCCAGAGAGAGAGCCCAGACATGCAGCAAGCAGGAGGGTTTGTGTTTGAGCCACAATCTCAGTGAGTTTGTTCTTCTAATGCACACATTAACAGCAAGTGTTAATGTGTGCATTAGTTGTCCTTGTTACTTTAGTCAAAACATCAGGAATTTGTCCAGCAGCTGCACAAAGCCAAGCACAAAGCCAGCTCTAGCCACATTTGGTCCAATGGCTACATACATGAACAAATGGACTGATAGTCAGGCATAATGTTGACAGGATAGCATCTCTCAGTACCTGTTCTCTATGTCCTGCATGATCTGTATTGCACATGTGCAACTGTCAACAGAGACGGGATGGAGGTGAAATGTCTCACTGAATACTGAAAAGTTTGAGGACTGAATGCAAGAAAATGTTTAATTCAAACCCTTTTGTTGTCAGCAACTAGGCTATAGTCTGATTTTCCTGGGCTTTTAAAAACCATCCAGTTGCTTAAAGAAGAAAACAACTTTTTAGTGACAAAACGTTGCCAGCAAGGACAACCTCTTCGCTGATTGCCTCTCCCATCTGGTGGCTGGGGCCGTCCACTTGAGCCTCGACTACGCTGCCATGGCTGCAGACCAAGCTGCTGATGCTAATGTGCAGGCCTCCTGGACAGCCGCCACAGAGCTGCGGTTGGAGGACATGGTGTTTGATAGTGCCATCACGGTGCTCCTCTGTGATGTCTCTACAGGTCAGCCCCATCCTCTGGTTCCCTCTTGCGGGTGCCACCATGCTTTGATGCCAGCCATGGCCTTTCAAACCCAGGGGTGAAGGCGTCTACTAAGCTGGTGGGAGCCAAGTTTGTCTGGCCTGGCCCCTGCATGGTGTGGCAATGCTCCAAAGTGCACCATCACACCAAAGCCTCCTTGGTACCATTTCTTGTGCCCGAGAGGCATTTTGATCATGTAAATGTGGACCTGGTGGGCCCCCTGCCCCCCTCCCAGGGGTCCACCCACCTCCTCACCATAGTGGACAGGACCAATAGATGGCCAGAGGTGGTTCCGCTGACCACGTCCACTGAGGTGGCCTGGGCTTTCATCAGATCCTGGGTGGCCCACTTGGGCACTGTGTTCGACCTCATCCCTAATAGGGCCCCACAGTTCATGTCAGAGCTGTAGACTGCAGTCACTGAGAGCCTGGGGGTGAAACTCCTCTGCACCACAGCATACAACCTGCACTCCAACAGACTTTGCGAGCGGTTTCATCGTTCCATTAAGGTTGTTCTTAGGGCCAGCCATACAGACAACAACTGGGCTGACCGGCTCCCGTGGGTCATGCTTTGCCGTCGCTCTCCAGTCTTTGTCTGCTGAGCTGGTTTACAGCCAGCCACTGCGGATCCCGGGGGAGTTTCTCCCAACTCCCTGGTCTGCTGCCTCACATCCGTCCGTGCTCCAGGACGGCGCTGGTCCCCACATATGGTGACCCACTGTGTGCTGACCCCCCCCACTACCCCCTTTCCACCAAACCGGTTCCAGGGCTGGTTCGGAGCCCGTGCCTGACTTAGCACCAGTTTTTTGGTGTTCCACCGGCCAAACTGGTTCCAAATCGGTTCCAAGCAAGCACCAACGGCAAGCAGGAGCTAAACGGGAGCCAGAGAAAGAACCGATGACGCCGCCCACCGCGTAATTGGTGGGCGGGCTTACAGAATCAAACGGGAACAGTGAATGCTATAAACATATAGGTGTTTATATTGCTTACTGCTATTTATCATGTGTATACTGTATATTTCTTCTAAATTTGCACATTGACCTACCTCTATGCACATTTTATACACCCATGCACACGGTTATTTCTGTTTTTTTTTTTTTTTTTTTTTTTTTTGGCACATTGCTTTTTGCACACTGGCTTGTACTTAGATCTTATTCTGTTGTACTCAGATCTTATTCTGTTGTACTCAGATCTTATTCTTTATTTATTTATTTATTTATTTATTTTTTTATCTTTTTTAATTTTATTTAATCTGTAATCTGTGGATACTGCTGAAAAACTGTGAATTTCCTGCGGGATGAATTAAGTATCTATCTATCTATCTATCTATCTAACATAGTCACCATTCGTTCCGACCACGAATACGATGGGTAGCCGGCAATAATTGCGTTTTTCGCCTCTCGACCGCAATGTAGGCTTTTAAACACGAGTGGTATTTGCATCGCTACAGTGGTTCGTCCATGTTTGTTACTGTGATTCCGAGCGAGCATCTCGCACACCCATGTGATCACATTTTGCGATGACGTAATGACGTGGCTCTGACTTGGCTCCGCTTGGCTCTTGGCCGGTGGAAAAGCAAACCGGTTCTTTGTTGGCACCATTTAAGCACTGGCTCTAGCACCAGCTCCGAACTAGCACCAGGTGCTTTTTGGTGGAAAAGGGGCATACAACACTCAGCTCACAGCCACCCTCCACTGCTCATCTCATCAACCCAACCCCTCCACCCGCACCCTCCAGCACAAAGCCCCCCTGCTCCAACCTGTCTCTCACAACAACCCAGGTGAGAAACCAGCTCCGGAGGATCAAGGCAAGGAAGGCTGCAGGTCCAGACGGCATCAGCTCCAGACTCCTCAAGTCCTGCGCAGATCAGCTGTGCGGGATTGTTGAGCACATGTTCAACCTGAGTCTGAAGCTGAGGAGAGTGCCACAGCTGTGGACAACATCCTGCGTGGTACTTGTGCCCAAGACTCCGCACCCCAAGGATCTCAACAGCTACAGGCCAGTGGCACTAACATCCCACCTGATGAAGACCCTGGAACGGCTGGTCCTTGTTCATCTCCGCCGCCTGGTGGGACCATCACTAGATCCACTTCAGTTTCCCTACCAGCCTGGCATTGGGGTGGATGACGCTGTGATCTTCCTCCAACACCGAGCTCTCTCTCACCTGGAGAAACCTGGGAGTACTGTGAGAATCATGTTTTTTGACTTCTCCAGTGCTTTTAATACCACACAGCCTGTACTTCTGAGAGACAAGCTGGAGCACACTGGGGTGGACCATCACCTCACACACTGGATTTTGGACTATCTCAGCAACCGTCCACAGTATGTGAAGACCCGGCACTGTGTTTCCGACACGGTTGTCTGCAGCATGGGGGCCCCGCAGGAAATGGTCCTGGCTCTGTTCCTCTTCACCCTCTATACTGCAGACTTCTCATACAACACACCCACCTGTCACCTGCAGAAGTTCTCTGATGACTCTGCAATCATCGGCCTCATCACAGATGGGGATGACAGAGAGTACAGAGAACTGACGCAGGACTTTGTGGACTGGTGCCAGTGGAACTGCCTCCAGATCAATGCGGGGAAAACCAAAGAACTGGTGGTGGATTTCCGCAGACGAGCACTCTGCCCCCCGACACCGGTGAACATCAAGGGAACGGATATTGAGATGGTGATATCTTATGAGTACCTGGGAGTTCACTTGAACAATAAACTGGACTGGACCCACAACACAACTGCACTTTACAAGAAAGGCCAGAGCAGACTCTATCTGCTCAGGAGACTGAGGTCTTTTGGAGTGCAGGGGCACTCCTGAACTGATCAAGAAGGCCAGCTCTGTCCTGGGATGCCCCCTCGACTCAGTGGAGGTGGTAGGCGAGAGGAGGATGATGGCTAAGCTGTCATCCATGATTGAGAACAACTCCCACCCCCTGCAGGACACTTTAACTACACTGGAGAGCTCCTTCAGCGATAGACTGCTTCACCCAAAGTGTGCGAAGGAACGCTATCGCAGGTCCTTCCTTCCTGCAGCCGTCAGACTCTACAACAAGCACTGCTCCCAGTAGACCACACACTCCAAGACTGCACTGACTGCACTATAATGCACATACTCCTTCTTCTCAGCACCTTAACTGCTTGACAACTTGTCTACAAGTCTCCTTGTTCCTACATTCCCACATGTTGGCATATAAAATTATAGACTCTTACTCATTATTTTATTATATCTGTTTCCACATACTCTTTGCTGTATAATAAACAACCAGAGGAACATCTTGGCTATGATACATTTTGACTGATGCCCCCTGGTGGCCACAATTATTATAACCCAGTCAAGTTATACAGTCCTTCCCATTTCACTGTAACACTACATTTCAAACCTGTATGTGGCAGGACATTCAGGACTACTGGAGTGTAGAAAAAAAAAAAAAAAAGAAGGACTCTGCTAGTCAGGTGGGTCAGACGAATATCTGTAAAACTCTAAAATATACTGGTTTTCAACATTTCCTAGCAAATTCTCCATGTTTTCGGGCATTCACATCCACATGTAGAAACAAACTCACATATCTTATATACCAAAAATGATAAGTGCTGAATCTACTGGTGTAAGGGTCGAAGCAATCTGACTACTTTGGGTTATCTACTGCAGACTTATCTTTTTATTGATCTTTTCCTGGAAAAGCAGCAGGCCCAGGTGGCTTTGGCTGCTAATTGTACAGTGCATTCTATGGAGAAATACTGGCTCTCATGTTTAGGATGGTAAATGATTCAGTAGAAAACAAGAGGATCCCAAGCTCACTCCATGATATGTATATATATATATATATATATATATATATATATATATATATATATATATATATATATATATATTTTTTTTTTTTTTTTTATCAGTCTTCATTATGTAAAGAGCATTTTCCAATGTAATTAAACCAATACAATTCCCCTCAGATAAGACATTTTGTATTTTTTTTTAAATGTCTCAGTAATATTGAACAATTCATAAACAAGACAATAAACAAACAATAAACAAATCATGACTTCATATTCTAATTCAAATCAAAGGTATCTTCTGATATGATGGTAACATTTTTCTCATGCTGTTACACTTCTTTTATCATTTCAATTATAATTAATATTTATTACCTTCTATAACAATATTTAAGTGATGGTAACATTTTTCTCATATTGTTAATCTAAAAACTGATCTAAAAACGTTTCAAGATATTTATGACTGCAAATAAAACATGATATGACAAATAACATGTTACTGTAGTGCCACTAAAATTCGAATTTCTTCTCTGTTTGAAAGCAGAATTTGAGACACACAATCTATCACTACATATTTATCATAGCAGTTCAAGATCAAGGTGAAAAATAAAACAGTGTCTTTAAATCCATGCTACCCGTTTGTACAGGTACAGATAAGAGCATGTCACATCAGTTCTGAAGAGGAAATATCCCCTCCTGCTGCAGGAACAAATCACTGCCACGAAGAACAAAAAGAGCTGTATCAAGCTTTGTGTCGACGTGTGACAGACTCTAAAACAGCTGACAACCAGACTTGGCAGAGCCGACAGACTGGGACAGACCCAATATGGTCCTAGATCTAGTCTGATAGGACGTTTTAAATTTTGTTTTTAGTGTAGTGTTTTAAAGTGAATTATATGTTATATGCTCCCTCCTGACGGAGAAATAGACTTCTCTGAATCTTAAATTTCTCATACCATGAGCTGATCTTTCCACACATTAGGCCTTTTGTATTCACTGACTCAGTAACAACATCTAAAAAGACATTTGTCTCTTCATAGGAAAGGCCTTGTTTCAGTGACGTCACACACTCTCTACAGTATGTGGGCCTCACAGGAGTCAGGCTGCAGGATCTGAAGTGTAACTATGAGCTTGATAGTTTTTCTAAACCAGGGGTAGAAGAAGGCGTAGATCACAGGGTTTAAACAGGAGTTAATATTGAACAGCCAGATCTCAAAGGACACAAATGAGGCATTGATCATGGTTTCTTGACCTGTAAGAGATATACAGTAATATGGAAAAAGACATGCAAGAAACACAGCTATGACAACACCAAGAGTCCTGGCTGCTTTCAGCTCCGATTTCTTAGCAGTTCCACTCCCTGAAGGCTGCAGAGTGACAGACACAATGTGGGATCTCATGGCACGAGCCTGAGACACAGCCACCACAAACACTCTCATATACAGAACTATGAGCACAGTAATGGGACCGATGAAGGTGAAAACAAAGTCAACAGTTCCCATGACATAACTGAGGACAACCATACACTCTCCATAACAAGAATTATACCTGCTTGGTTGCCTCAGTGTATCATTTAAAATTATACAGCTGTAGAAAGCAGAGCAGATCCAACACAGACAAACACAGATTTTGACTCTCCTCAGAGTGACTTTGGTGGGGTAACACAGAGGGTCACAAATAGCCACATAGCGGTCGACTGATATGAGAACCATGTGTCCTACTGAGGAAGAGATGATGGTAAAGTTTACAACATAATATGCAACACACATGAAGTCACCCAGTAGCCAGCAGGCTCCTATGAGGAGGATTTCAGCCGGCATCACCAGAAGGCCCACAAGAAAGTCTGAGGCAGCCAGAGAGAGGAGGACGAGGTTGGTGGGGGTGTGCAGCTGCCTGAAGAGAAACATGAGTATTACATTAATATGGTAGTAACACAAATGTCACCAGGAACAGCAGATATCAGTTATCAAAAACAAATTCAGCAACTTCGCCTTCTTATCAAGGCCCAATTTATGACAACATCCCTGTTCTAGTGAGTGAAACAGCTCTTTTTCTAAGTCTATCAGTGTTATAAAAGGTTTACTGATAAAATCTATGCCAGCCTGTAGTGGGAGATGGAGATGATGACCAGCAGGTTGAGAGCCACAGTGAGCACAGAGATGGGGAACAGCAGGATGTAGATGGTCATGCTCTCAGTGTAGGAAAGCATCGGCTTCCTGCAGGAGGTGTTGAGGAGTTGTGGAAAGCAGAGTTCAGCTCCTTCCACGGTCTCCATCATCAGAGAGAGAGGAGGAGAGGAGAAGCTGCTGAGGTCTGGCAGCTCTCTGAACAAACTCTCTGTCATACAGATGATTTATCTCTTTTTTTCCTCTTCCATCCCTCCCTTTCTGCCTCCCTCTCTTTCTCATTCCCTCGTTCTTACACAATAATGTCCCTCCTCTCTTCCTGTCTTTGCAATATCCTTTTCATCTTCATCACTTTTTTGCTGTCCTCTGTTTCTCCTCTTGGAGAATCACAAAACAGAAAAAAGAAATACAAGTCAATCTGTTGTCAGCATTGTGCCATTTCCTTTTTGTGTATTTCCTTGTGTCTTGTATAACAAAAGGAAGACTGAGATTGTTGAGCAACATCAAACTCATTGGTCGTTAGCAAACTATCACACTCACACATGCTATCAACTGAACTAAGATTTGTCTATAGGCTTCTCGTGCTTTAGGCTATTATTTAGCAGCTTGCTGAGACACTGTGAACTGAGGGTCCAAGAGATGTCCCCAAAAGAGGGGGGTGTTCATTGGAAGACACCATTGGAAATGTTGTCTTGCTCAATAATGTCAGGTACTGTTAGCTTGCATTAAGCTTGTTTGCCCCCCGGCTTGCATTTAGAATGAATGAGGTAACTAGCTAGCCAACATAGGTTGACCCCCAGACCCCCAACCCAGGACCTTTAAGTGCACCTTATGCTCATGCATGCACTGTATGTGCTTATGCAGTTGCCATCAGGGGAACAAATCTTTCATCACTTGGCCAAGCACCTTTAGCACCATGAACACCACATTGGCAGACAATAAATTGGATTGTTTCTCAAAGTGCACCAGAACCTAGTTTCTTTGAAAATAGTATAATAACACTACTAAACACAAAACACAAGGATTGCATTGGTGTATTGTAACATATGTACTGATTATTACCTTTTAAAACAAAACACAAGGTGTTTGTCAGCATACACTAGGGATGCGCATTTCGATTAATTTTATAACCGAGTAACCTAGCCTACTCGAGTACCCAAGTAATTAGGTTAAAATGGGACACATAAAATCGTTCATATACAGCGCATCAATATACCCCTGTTTAATTGAGGAGAAAACTTTTTTCACTGTCATCGTTATCTTGGTGGTGGACTGCTTTCATGTTTTATCCATGTCTGAGTAAATAAAATAAACATGTATAAATGCTTATTTATTATGTGTAAATGTGAGTGTGGCATTGCGTCTCTCAGTTAGCTAACGTTACATCGCACTGGGAATAGCATAAATCAATGTGCAAGGCAGCGGGTTAAATGAGTTCTGTGTGTTAAAGTGTGGTTATACGACTATCCCAAAATGCATCGACCAGCATTACAATCTAGACTAAATTTACCCGTCCATTGCAACTCTTTGTCTACTTCTGTTTGCTGTTTCTTGCATGCAGCTCGCCTCGACAGTCAAAGCAATACAGGCGTGCCCTCTTTTCTTGTCGTTTTCTTACGACTGGAATCCAATTTTATTACAAGAGTTGTGCTTAAATTTGAAATTTGAGAATCACTGAACAATAACGTTAACATTTCAGAATGTTTTCTAACAGACGCGATAGCCTCTCCCTCCCTGCTCTCTACAATCTTCTTAGCTCTAGCCTATAGGCAGGGCCAAGTCCATAGGCTTGAAAAGTTCGAGGCTACATGTTAAATTGTTTAGATGTTATACTTAAATACTGACAGATTCAAAGTGGAACAATTAAACAATAATGTTAAAATAATCATACATACACAAATTTAGAAATAATAAAGTAAAAAAAAAATCATAAAATAATAAAAGTAATATAATAATGATAAGTTAATCAAAAACAAGTCAACACAGTCACATCTTGAGTCATTCAGAGCAGATTTCTGAATTGACCCAGTGAGTCTCAGGCTTCACAGTTACACCGCAGTTCATTCCAAATGCGTGGGATGAAAAATCTAAACAATCTTTCCAGATTTGTGTTCATTCTATGAACCTGCAGCTCCAGCCAGTCTTGTCAGCGACAGATCCGTATCCAGACAGAAATGACGGGGGGGGGGGGGGGGGGGGGGGGGTTCTCACCACACCTACCTCTGTGTTTTTGACATAAATCTGTCTGTCTGTCTGTCTGTCTGTCTGCCTGTTTGTCTGTACAGATGGATAGATAGATAGATAGATAGATAGATAGCTAGATAGATAGATAGATAGAAAGACAGACAGTAACGTGCGGTGGGGTCCTTGGCATGACCAAGGGTCAATAAACACAGCAGAACTCAAATTGCTACGGGTTTCACTGAAACCCGCATCAAAAGCCGCTGTCAACTTTGTTAGTCTGCATAATGGACCGTTTTGTTGTCAATTTTGATTTATTTGGTGACCTAAGTTTGGATAAATGGCTGATCGAAGAAGCCAAGACAGAACAGAACAAGGAGAGATACGCGAGAGTGACGAGTGAAGAGCTGGATCAGCTGGAGAGGTCAGGAGATGAAGGCAGTATGGCCGGTCAACATCTTGGGCTGTCAAATGTCTACAAGACTACCTGAAAAACACTGGACAAACAGCTGATTTCTCACCTTAAAGTAAAGAAGAGCTAAACAAGATCCTCCGTGAATTTTATGGAGCTTTAATTTCTGTAATAAAGAGAACGAAATGCCTCAGAAGATTCAGCACCACGGACAGTACCCGCAGAGGCAGAGTCAGCACCATGGACAGTTCCTGCTGAGGCAGATTCAGCACCACAGACAGTACCTTGTTATTAATTTGTTTAGTCTTTATGAGTTTCCTATGCCATTGGTTTAATTAATTAGTCAATTTGTTTGCATCTGTACATTGAAATGAACATTTAATAAATCATCTGTGAAAACTGTCATCTTGATTTCAGAGGTAAATTGATAATAGCCTGAAAAGGTGATTAGCAAAAACACCTGAAAGGTATGGTTGAAATTATATAACTCTGTTCCTCTGTTTCTTTTGCTGCTTAGCCACATTATCGGAGCCGACATTAAATTGGAGTGACACCCCCCCAGTTGAAATAAAACATCTGCCAGTGAGTTTACGAAAAGATAGATGTTTGTTCTGGTGCCGACACTGGAAAGCAGTAGCCTATATTTAAATATAACTGTTAATATAAGTTGGTTGTAGATAAAGATCAGCTGTGCTGCTGAGTCGTTGTCACAGCACCTGTTAGATTAAAAATGACTGAGAAGTCGGCAGAAGTACAACAATCAGTCCATGAAAAAAATATTTTTTCCAGTGGATATTCCAGTTACAACATGATTGAGCTAGCAAAGCAGTTTGTGTTGTGTTGTGTTGCTATGTGTGGTATTTATTCAATTTTGGGGAATCACATGTCTAGAAAACATGATAAGCTTAAATTTGCTGGCTGACAAGGACTAGTTAACGTCAGATCTCATGTTTTCCGCTGAAACAGAGAGAATACTAGCAAAAAACTTTTATATTTTGAGAGCGAAATGCCCTCAGTATGGATACATTTTGATTATACATTTTATTTTGCTGGTAATAATTGTATAATCGCATTATTGCAAATAATAAAAACAGTGATCACACCATGTATGTATCATGTAAGACATAGTGATTCACATTCACCTGCTGCATCTCAACAGGATTTACTCAACAGTCATGTCATGCTGATCAATAGATTCACCTGTATCTCTCAACAACACAGGATTTGCAGCATTTGAAAAATAAAGAACAATTATGAACAATACAATCAACAAAATATCCATTTCTAAACTTGCACACAACCAGTTATTTCTATCCTGTGTATTCGACCGTTTGAATGAAACGACAAATTGATCAACCATGAGAGAGAGAGAGAAAGAGAGAGAGAGAGAGAGAGAGAGAGGGAGAGGGAGAGGGGAAGAGAGAGAGAGAGAAAAGGAAGTCCAGGTCACCGTAATCTTGTGTTATAGCCAGCCAACTTCAAGTGTTATTCCTGCCTTTTTAGGGCTTACTCACAGCTAAGCGGCCAGCATTGTTCTTGCTAAAATAATTTTAAAAATGTTTGGCATCCAGATTTGTAATTAATTCATTCCGACCAATTTTTTTTTTAACAGACTAATGTTAAGTCTCTGTCCCTCACTCGCTCCCCTCCCTCACGCAGCAAGCAAACATGAACGACGCGTTCCTTGGTTGGGATTGGTTAAATATTGGTTAAAGTAATATCAGGTAAGCCAGTAAGATGCAGAATAGCCCGGGAGTCATCACAGAGATTTAATGTGATGGAGATTTAACTTAGAGAGAGAGGGAGAGCGAGGGAGAGAGAGAGAGAGAGAGAGAGAGAGAGCAATATAGCTTTGGCAATATAGGCTTCTGATCTGTCATGCCAATAAAGCTCATTTGAATTTGAATTTGAATTTGAGAGGGAGAGAGAGAGAGAGAGAGAGAGAGACAATTTAACAGTAACACTTTACAATAAGAGTACAACAATTAACTTTAGTTAATGCTGTAAAAAACATTAAGTAACAGGTAATAAACATTAAGTAACAGTTAACTAACCGTTAACTAATGTGTCTAAGAATCATTTATTAATGCTGTTCATTCATTCATTCATTCATCTTCTAAACCGCTTATCCTCAGTAGGGTCGCGGGGGGGGGTGCTGGAGCCTATCCCAGCACTCATAGGGCGAAGGCAGTGAAACACCCTGGACAGGTCGCCAGTCCATCGAGGGCTTAATGCTGTTCATGCTAAGGTATTAATTTACATGTTATTTAAGGGTTATTGTAGATATTATTAACATTAGTAAATGCCATAATAATCATTAACTAACGTTAATTGTTGTACTCTTATTGGAAAGTGTTACCGATTTAACTTAAAGAGACAGTAGTACAGCGTTTCGTGTCAAAAAAAAACAAAAAAAAAAAACAAAAAAAAAAACAGCATGTCGCTTTTCATTCAGGGCGGGCCCAGCTGATGATCAGGGTGGAACACGGGTCTGGTCAGCGGGTGTCATGTGTCCCAACTGTCCAACCAATAACCACTGTCAAATATAAAGGCAATTTTTGGAGAAGCTCTTTATAAATAAATAACAATAAAGGGAGAGAGAAGACCAACACACTTTTTCATAATAAAAAAACATACTGTGATGAGTTGCATTGATGTCCCCTGTTGTAAATCCAAGAGCTGAATGGCATTTAAAGGAGTAACAGCGGATGTTGCTGCATGTCTGTAAATCACATCACCATAATCTATTACTGACCGAAAGATTATTTCCACAACTTCCTGTCTACAAGACAGAGGGAAACACGATGGTTTCAGTATAAAAAGCTTCACTCTCATTTTTTTTTAGTAATGCTTCAATCGCGGATGGAAGGCAAACTGAAGGAAGTAGTTTAGTGTGTGTACACAATTACCAGTGTTAATGAGAGGAGGCCCTATGGAGCCATCATTGGTAATGAATATAGTGGCAGAGTTGGCTAATCCCATATGTTTCTCTTTAAAGAGGTGGCTGGCTGCAACAAAACATTTGTAAAAAGCTGTACAGAGAGGAATGTTGTTTTTGTGGAGTTTACTGCTTTCTGTATTTTAGATGGATTTGAACAAGAGCAGGGTTATTGTCATTAAGTAGTGCAAGTGTGGCAGTGTTGTCGGAATATTTGAAGTATGTGGTGATGAGAGAAGTGCTGGTACAGTCATTGGTGTAGAAGGTAAACAGGAAGGGGCTCAGGACACAACCTTGTGGGCTCTGATGTTGGTGATCATGTTTGAAGATGTCACTGAGAAAGCTGTGTACCCAGTGGATTGTGGTGGTCAAGTTTCCTGATCATCTGGTGGTGTTGGATGGTGTTGAAAGCAGAAACAATGTTGATGAAGAGGAATCTGACTAAGTTACTGGGTGATTCTGGACAGTGTAGGAGAGTGCATGCCACAGCGTCCTCCAACCCCCTTCAGCCATTTAGGACAAACTGATGGGATTCAAATGGAGTCCAGCAACTGGGAGGATGATGTTAAGCACCAGTTTTTGTAGGCATTTCATAACAATTGAGGTGAGTTTAACTGGCCAGTAGTGGTTCTGATGGTCTGGGTTTCTTGAGTACCAGAAGGGTGGGGATGCATTCCAGTGGAACTCCCAGAAGATGGAATGCGTAATAGGAGAGAGCTCCAGGGCACAGTCCTTTAGCACCAGTGCAGGGATACCATCAGGCCCCTGAGCATTGCCTGGTTTGCACTGGCTCAGCTGCCATTACACCTCCTCCACTGTGAAGGGAGCAGGGTCTGCTGGCTCCATGATGGGCAGGGTCTCCAGTAGTGCCTTGCATTCCTCTGAGCAGACTACGGTGGAAAACTATGTGTAAAAGGTATTCAAGTCTTAAGTGATTGAGGCAGGGTTGAGTGTACATGGTGCTAAATTTCTGTCCAATTTCATCTTTGAGCTTGGCCTTGATGATGTCATTCTTAACTTTTTTGAGTGAAACCCAGCCCTGCTTTTGAAATGCTGTCTGGTTTGCCCTTAGCCTGTGGTTAATATGATGGGTGGAGTATGAATATTTCTTGAAAGTCTTAACTGGTAGGTTCAAGGCAGGGCAAAACTTGTTATAATCTGTGATAACACAAACATTCCCATCTAAATTACCATTCAAAATGTCCCAGTCTTTGCAGACCACTGGCTCACCTTACAGGTCTGGGACTTGTGACCTTTCAGTATCTTTCTGTAATGTGGAAGTAGGAGGATGGTATTGTGATCGGTGAAACCAAATGGCAGATGACCACAAGAGATGTGCACCATGAGAACTGTTTCCATAACAAAGGCCCAGAATGATTCCCCCTCTCATCAAAATGTCTACGAATGGCTGAAATAAAGGCAGGACACTGTCTAGCCCACAGCTCTTAAAATCACCAGCAATAAACACTGGGGCCTCTGGATATTTACCCTGCATGTTGTCAACACTGCTAGGCACTAGCTTGGCTGCAGTCTTGGTATTAGTACTGGGTGGGATATAAACGTAGTTAATCACAACAGTGGGGAATTCTCATGGGAGATGAAAGGGGCAAAGAGATAGGGTCAGCATTTCTGATGCTTTTATACCACATGTTGTTGACCACCTGTTGACATACATGCAGACCCCCCAGCCCTCTCCTTGTTAGACTCAGTCGTTCGGTCTGTCCTATAGATGGTGAGGTTGTCGAAATGTACCTCAGCATTTAGGACCTCTTTTCTTCAGTATCACTTCTGATGAGAGGGCACAGGATGGTTTTATAATGCAGAGCAAGGAAGACCACAGTTCTTGCAGGTCTTCCTGGGTGTAGGTGATTCCATCGTTGCTGTAAAACTGAGGCAGTAACATGCCAATAAACTATCTCTTGTGATGATCCATACGATAATGAGTACAATCCAGATTGCTTTGTGCACTTCGATCACAGCAACAGACAATACTAACAAGACAATAACTAGACAGTGTACATTAACTGAGACAAACAGTGTCATTGCAGCAGAGCATGAACTGTGGTCAATACTGCCTGTGCTACATGGTTGTCTCACCCCTCCCTATACTTCTGAGTTTCTCACCCCCTACAACAGGGGTTCTCAAACCTTTTTGGCCCAGAGACCCCCTGGAGGGGTCAAAATTTTCCGGGGACCCCCTGACACTCGCAACGCCGATAAACATTATACTTATAACCACATTTGTACTCTTAGCTAGTTGTTTAGCAGCATTAGCAAACCATCCAGCATCCAAGGGCGTAGGTTTGGTTGGGAGGGGACGTAAAAGCGCTCCAAGGCGGCGCCCCTGAAAGTTGATGTTTTTTGCATTTATGACTGCAATTTCATGTCATGTAGAGCTGATCAAATAAACAAGCAAACGATCATAATCAGAAAAAATAAAAACTAGTAAGGGATTGACATTAATGTTTATACTGCATATATGAATATCTATACTGACTACAAGTATTAAATAATTCTGTAATGTTGTAAGTTAAAGGCAACTAAAGAAAGACAAGCAGGCAATTTAACTGAGTTCTTGTCTTTAGTGCAACTGTGCATCACACTGTACATCAACAACAACATACAGAAACATAAATAAAATAAATGTCTGACACTACCTAAATACAAACAGATTCGTGTCCATTGCCTTGCTCTTATTTGAAAATAAATAAATAAATAAATAAAATCTCTGTTGTTGAGGCTCTACAGTTCTATAAACTTGACATTTTAAAACATGGTTAGTAAAAATGGATAATTCCTGCTTCCCTAGAGACAACAGGCCCATGTGCCTGATAAAAGCTCTCATTTCAAAGAAACATGCTGAACTATTGTTCTAACTGCCACCTGACGAAATAAACAGTGAAGAAATCAGTCCGTGTGCGTAGCTGCTGGCCAACCAGCCAAACAAACCCTGCTGTGCGCGTCCTCCGGTGCTTTTTAAAACCACATGGAGTGACAGCGGGGATGGCCAATCACGCATTAGCAAGAAACAGCAGAACCAATCGATGAGCGATATTAGGTTAGAGGCGGGACTTCTAGCGGAGACCGGCTGTTAACCCTTTGTGTACCATAACAATTGACGAGACACTGACGGACTTGAGTGTTTGTTGTCGCTGTTATTTGTGAAGCTCTGCGAGCGGTGTGAGCGCCTGTGCGGTATCATACCAGATTGCCTGATGTGTAATCACATGAGTAAGCTCCCCAAATCAATCATGGAAGACACTTAAAAACGAACACAGTGTTTATTTCACAGTTTAACGCCCCTCCGCCCCAAAAAGTTTTTTTTTTATTTTTTTTTTTAAATTAATAATAATAAAAAAAATACATTTCCATGAAATTTTCGCGGACCCCCTGGCTATGCGTCGCGGACCCCCAGGGGTCCGCGGACCCCACTTTGAGAACCGTGGCCCTACAACACTGCCAGGTCCTTTAGGTCATCCAACTGCAGATCATTGTTCATCTCTTGTTCACGTTTAACAAAGGCAGGAGTTAGAGCTTTGTCTGTAGCGGCCCCTTGGCTCTGGAACAGCCTGCCAGAGACCATTACATGGTGTGTGTGTGTGTGTGTGTGTGTGTGTGTGTGTGTTGGCAGCATAACTCAAAAGGTACTGGATGGATTTGCACTAAATTTGGGGCGAAGATTGATCATGGGCCAGCAAAAAAGCTTTTGGTCCAATTGGCTTCAAGAGGTGTGGCTTAGCACAAATGGGTTCTCAGTTTCCAATCACACCTATGTGACATCGTGAAGTCCTGCCAGGAGTTTGATCATGAGTCAAGACAGCAGGGACCAACTTTCCATGCTAACTGGCCAAAGGAGTCCTATGATATAAACATGATGACAAAACTTGGCTCAAACCACACCAGCATTGCTGGGAGGGGACATGACTCAGCAAAAACAGGCCTGTAAATTCTAGCTGGGAACTTGGTCTGTAATGAGAGCAATCTTGTTAATAATAATAATAATAATAATAATAATAATAATACTGATACAACTACTACTACTACTAATAATAATAATGGTAGTAGTACTAGTAGAATTAGTATCATTATAAAATGTCACTGGCAAGTCCTGACAACAACAAACAGCAGATCACTGATGAAGGCTGATTTCTAGGGTTTTAATTTCATGTTTATTGTAATACAAGCTTTACATCATGCAAATGTGTACTGTCAAGTTTCATGTGTTTTGTTTCCAGTTTTTATTTCTTATTGTTTTATCCTTGTGTTTTTTGTAAATTTCACTTCCTGTGTTGTTGATTGCATTGTGTTTCACCTGTGTCCTGTTTGCAAGCAGTTCCTGTGGAGTTAAAGCCCAGTATTTCCCCTGTTTAGCTGCCAGATTGTCATTGTCTCCCTGATGTGCACATGCTCGCCAACATTTTTTTTTCTTATGCTTACTTTCCTGATGTTTGACTCTGCCTGGATTTCTGGACTTTAGTTTTTGTGTGATTTCCCTGTGTGGATTTTGCTGCCCTCAGTGACTGCCTTTCCGTGTATGACCCCTGTACTGCCAAGTAAAGATTTCTTTATTACCCACTGTTTTTGGAGTTGTGCATTTTCCTCTGCATATGAGTCCCAAATCTTGTATTTACTTAAAATTTGACAGAGAGGGTATATTGTTTGCTTTTTGTCCAAGATTTTCAAATGCTGACTGTAACAACACAATGGATTTGATTACTGAGTGGCTGGCCTGGGACCAGGGAGATAAACCACAGGAAAGATATGAAAAATCTCTTGGCTTTTGCTTAATGATTAAAACAGCAAGGCAAGAAACAATTACAGAAAACTAATACAACACTAAAGCGCAGCAGACCAGTCATTGCTAATTGCAAAGACATGGAAAGTCAGTATGACTAAACACTGACTGATCATGTTTGGCATAACTAGAATTTCTTGAATCAGTTGGAGTATGTTTGGCCTTTTGAATCCCACACACAGTAACAATATAAAATGACCACATTTCTCTACTAATAGAAAACAAAGCTTGGTGCCGTCACTGCACAGCCTCTTTACAGTATGTTGGCCTCACAGGAGTCAGGCTGCAGGATCTGAAGTGTAACTATGTGCTTAATACATTTTCTGAACCAGGGGTAGAAAAAGGCATAGATCAAAGGATTTACACAGGAGTTACAAAACATCAACCAAATCCCGAAGGACAAATATGAGGGACCAACTGTGTAATCCTGGCCTGCAAGAGAGGGAGAGTAATATGGAAAGAGACATATCAGAAACACAAATACAACAACACCAAGAGTCCTGGCTGCTTTCAGCTCTGATTTCTTAGCAGTTCCAGTCCCTGAAGGCTGCAGAGTGACAGACACAATGTGGGATCTCATGGCACGAGCCTGAGACACAGCCACCACAAACACTCTGATGTACAGAACTATGATGGCAGTAATGGGAAGGAAAAAGTTCATAACAAAGTCAGCAGTTCCAGTGATGAGGTCAATAACAATCACACACTCTCCATGACAAGACATATATCTGTTTGGTTGTCTCAGTAAATCTTTTAGAAGGTAACTTGTAGAGAGAACAGAACCAATCCAACACACACAAACACAGACTTTAGCTTTGCTCTGAGTGACTTTGGTGGGGTAATGCAGAGGGTGACAAATAGCCACATAGCGGTCAACTGATATGAGCACCATGTTTCCTACTGAGGCAATGGTGACAATAAAGGAAGTACAGTAACGCACAGCACACATGTGTTCCCCCAGAAACCAGCAGACCCATGTGAGGAGGATTTTAATTGGTATGAGCAGGAGGCCCACAAGGAAGTCTGAGACAGCCAGAGACAGGAGGACGAGGTTGGTGGGGGTGTGGAGCTGCCTGCAGAGATAAAATCATATTAGCAATGACAGTCTAAAAAGTACTATTACCAGAAGGGCTAGTAATAACAGAAGTCATAGCATGTTTAATTCCTGATAATCACTCATAAAATACATTTTCAATAATTCTTGAATGTATTGATCCATGCATCTTGTATTCTAAAGCCATTTCTGTCTGTTAGTGAGCACTACCAAAACATTTAAGGCAAAGCTATTAGAAGCCTGTATCTGTGCCTGTAGTGGGAGATGGAGATGATGACCAGCAGGTTGAGAGCCACAGTGAGCAAAGCGATGAAGGACATCAGGATGTGAATGATCATGGCCTCGGACTCAGGAGGCTTCGGCTTCCCGCAGGAGGTGTTGAGGAGTTGTGGAAAGCAGAGTTCAGCTCCTTCCGGGGTCTCCATCATCAGAGAGTGAGGAGGAGAGGAGAAGCTGCTGAGGTCTGGCAGCTCTCTGAACAAAACCCTCTGTCGTATCTCTTTCTTATCACTCATGTTCCTTTTTGTCCCTCCCTTCCTCTCTTCCTGTTCCTCCTTCCCTCCTTCCCAAGACACTGATGTCCCTCCTCTGTCCCCCTGTGTGCGTTCATTTAGTTTTTATGCAGAATTTATTGCTGTCTGTATGTCATTGTGTTTTACTTATGTATTTTATGAACATGCTGCTCCATACAAATTGCCCCTAGCGAGATAAATAAAGTTGTTTTAATTGAACTGAATTGAGTTGAACCAGCAGTGATAACGGCCTTGAGGAGAGACAAAGGTGTGATGACACTACATGTCAAATTAGTATATAGTATATAGGCCACTGACGGCCAAACGGAGCTAAGGGTTGATCTCTTGATTTTGAGCAGACCCCCTCAGCACTGTATGTTACCAGGACCTGAATTTGGTGTTAACAGGACTAATTGTTGCTGAGATATAAAACACTCGCTGTTTTGTAACGGATGAAGTTTTAAATTTGTAGTTTTCACATATTTTGTCGAATCAAAATTCTTTTGATAACATTTTTGCTTGAGGGTCCATACATTGACATAAACCAGGTGGTTACTAATTACCACCAACCTCCAGAAGGAGGTTATGTACCCCTGCCTATCTGTCTGTCCATCCCTCTGTGTGCATTGGCAGGATAATTCAAAAAGTACTGGATGGTTTTGCATGAGACTGAATGGAAACGGTCATGGGCTAGCATGGTTTTTAGACAGATACAGTGCTGTGAAAAAGTATTTGCCCCCTTCCTGATTTCTTTTTTTTTTCTTTTTTTTTTTTGCATATTTGTCACACTTAAATGTTTCATATCATCAAACAAATGTTGATATTAGACAAAGATAACCCGAGTAAATATAAAATACAGTTTTTAAATGATGATTTCATTTATTAAGGGAAAAACCTACCTGGCCCTATGTGAAAAAGTAATTGCAACACATCATGCTGCGATCTAAAGAAATTTAAGAACAGATGAGAAACAAAGTAATTGACATCTATCAGTCTGGGAAGGGTTACAAAGCCACTTCTAAGGCTTTTTGACTCCAGTTAACGACAGTGAGAGCCATTATCCACAAATGGAGAAAACTTTGAACAGTGGTGAACCTTCCCAGGAGTGGCTGGCCTACCAAAAATACTCTAAGAGTGCATCGACGACTCATCCAAGAGGTCACAAAAGAAGCTAGAACAACATCTAAAGAACTGCAGGCCTCACTTGCCTCAGTGAAGGTCAGTGTCCATGATTCAACAATAAGAACGAGACTGGGCAAAAATGGCATCCATGGGAGAGTTCCAAGGCAAAAACCACTGCTGACCAAAAAGAACGCAAAGGCTCATCTCACATTTGCCAAAAAACATCTTGATGATCCCCAAGACTTTTGGGAAAATATTCTGTGGACTGACAAGACAAAGGTTGAACTTTGGAAGGTGTGAATCCCGTTACATCTGGCATAAAACTAACACAGCATTTCATGAAAATAACATCATACCAACAGTCAAACATGGTGGTGGTAGTGTGATAGTCTGGGGCTGCTTTGCTGCTTCAGGACCTGGACGATTTGCCATAATTGATGGAACCATGAATTCTGCTCTCTACCAGAAAATCCTGAAGGACAATGTCCGGCTATCACTTCATGACCTCAAACTCAAGCACACTTGTGTTATGCAGCAGGACAATGATCCAAAATACACCAGCCAGTCCACCTCTGAATTGCTTAAAAAAACAAAATGAAGGTTTTGGAGTGGCCTAGTCAAAGTCCAGACTTAAATCCAATTTAGATACTGTGGCATGACCTTAAACAGGCCTTTCATGCCCAAAACCCTCCAATTTGGCTGAATTAAAACATTTCTGTAAAGAAGAGTGAGCCAAATTTCCTCCACAGCGATGTAAAAGACTCATTGCCAGTTATCGCAAATGCTTGATTGCAATTGTTCAGCCAAGGGTGACACAACCAGTTATTAGGGTTAGGGGGGCAATTACTTTTTCACATAGGGCCAGGTAGGTTTGGATAGCTTTTTTCAATTAATAAATAAAAATCATCATTTAAAAACTGTATTTTGTATTTACTCTGGTTATCTTTGTCTACTATTAAGTTTTTTTTGATGATCTGTAACATTTAAGTGTGACAAATGTGCAAAAAAATAAGAAATCAGGAAGGGGGAAAATACTTTTTCACAGCACTGTAGGTGGTAGTTCCTGCAGGGCATTTCTGCCTGTCACACCTCAACCGGTGCCTGGGTGCCAGCTGCTGGGTCCTCAGCTGGGAACCATCCTTCTCTGATGTTTCGACCCTTTAATCACCAGAACATCTCAGGATGATGGGGCAGCGATCGGGGACATCTCTCAGTCGCTCCCAGCAGCTGGACTTGGATGTTTCTCAGGTAGTCTCTATGTGGCTACTTGGCTTCCCCAGATCCTGTCCTTCCTCTGCAGCCACAGCCAGAAGCCTCCTTTCTCTGCATCCTCAGAGAGGTCTTTCAAGGCTTTCTTCACTCCTGCCGGGATGTGGCCTATGTCCCTCAGGAAGCAACGGGTGGAGAGAACTACGAAGCCACGGCACCTAACCTCCACTGGGAAAAATGTTGCTTTCCCGCCATGTGCTTGGCACTCTGCCACGAGGTTGGCACACCGTGACTACTTCTGTTTGTACGCTTCCTTCCGGTTTGCTGTCCTCCCATGGAACCGTCAATTCCAAGGCCTGCTTGGCAGTGTCCAACCACAGAACAATGTCCGGTCTCAGAGTGGTGGTGGTGATGTTTGGAGGGAACTGTAGCTGCTTGCCCAGGTCAGCCAGCATTAACCAGTCGTCAGCAGGGGCCAAGCCAGATGTTCTCTCCTGTGTGGGGGAAGTGTTGCCTTGTGTTCGCTGCGGTTCTCATGAATTCTGTGAGCTCAGCCAACTTCCTTAGCACTTGGTCGTGCCGTCACCTGTACCGACCCCGGGCCAAGGTGGTCTTACAGCCACACAGGTTTTGGTGGAGATTCGTGTTGGTTCCTCTGCACAGGCTGCAGTTTTCCTCGGAGCCGAACCAGTATGCCAGGTTGGCTGGGCTCGGTAGGTGGCTCTGACTAGGTAGCTCAGCCTTGTTTTAGGGATCTTCCAGAGGTCCTTCCAACCCACTTGCCTTGGGAGAATGTCCTCCCACTTTGTCCACTGGCCTTGCTGCTGCTGGCTGACAGATTTTAGTAAAAGCCCATCCTCCTCCATCCATACCACCTCAGTGACCACCAACGTTTTCTGCTCCTTGATGGATGCCTTGGACCAGAACCTCTGCATCTCTCCCCAGCCCAGACCTTGCTTACGCTGCTAGACTTCTCCCAACAGCTCTTGGTGTTTCAGCCTGGTGATGGCATTGTCGACGCAGGCTTCTGCACTCCATGCTCTCCCTGTCTGGATCTTAGCATCCATGAAAACACTGAAGCTCCGGGATTTGGCAGACTTAATTTTTATCCTGGCCCAGGTCAATAGCTCTTGTAACCTGTTGAGGAGTCAAGCTGTGCATGGTGCTGTCTGCAACAGGCATGTGATGTCATCCATGAAACACCGAAGAGGTGGCAACCTCTGGCCTGCACTGTTTGGCACTCCTCTGGCCATTACTCTTGCACCAGTCAAGATGACTTCAAAGGAAACTGTGAATAGGATGGGTGAGATGGAACACACCATTGCAATTCCTCTGCCCAGTTGCTGCCATGCTGTGGTGTAATCCTGGAGAGAGTGGCATACCTTTAAGTCCGCAAAATAGCTCTCAATGATTTTTGTGACACATGCCGGTATGTAGTAGAAGTTCAAGACAAAATTTATGAGCTGGTGTGGGACCGACCCATAAGCATTTTCATAGTTCAGCCATACGACACGGAGGTCTCTCTTTTCTCTTCTGGCAGACTGGATCTGATCCCAGATTAGGAGGAGCAGTTGGCTGTGGTACATGGCCTGGGGATCCCAGGAGGAGACGTGAAATCTGATTCCTTATGTGGTCCTCTAAGTCTTCCTTTGCCATAGTCAGTGTGCCGATCTTCTTTTAATCCAGCAGAATTCTGGCAGTTTTGAATGGATTGCTCAGGAATTTTGCACGCTTGCTCTCCTTCCTTCTTCTTCTCTTCCTGATGTGCTCTGCCCTCCTGAGTGCTGCTAGGTGTTTCCTGACTTGATCCCATACAGACTCGAGGCCTTCCTTCTCATGATCTGGTGCCTTCCTCAAAGCTTTTCAGAGTGCTCTTTGTTCCTTCAAGAGCTGCTGGATCTCCTCCTCTCTTCTACTCTTGGCTTTGGGTCTGTGCTCTTTCTTCCTTACTGGGCCAAAACTATCGAGACTCTCATTGTAGATTCTCTCACTGCAAAGACTGGCTCAGCTTTCTACTGCACCTCTGAGGGAGTTCTTCAGAATATCTGCCAAGTCATTGTCCAAATTTCTCCACACTTCCATGTTGTTTGCTCTTGACCACAAGATCATCTTCTTCCTGCCTGGGTCTTTTTCCCTCCTTCCACCCTCAGGTTCTGGGATCCTTTCCTGTGGTTGGGAGGCCACCTGCGAGTTAGATTCCAGGGGTTCTGTTGGAATGGAACCCGCAGCAACGGAGGGCTATGTAGCGCTGTGGTGCTCAACCTGGCACTGTGCCCTTCTTGTGTCACCTGCCTGGGCAGTGCAAGGTTGCATACAGTGTGTCCTGGGACTTGTCTTTTTTCCATGATGAATTCTCAACCCTCTGAGTGTTATTTTTTTCGACCAGCCACATGTGCAAGACCTGAGAATCTTCTCGTTGTCCATTTCCATACACATGAGGTACAGCAGTGTAACTTCATTGATTATTTAAAGAAGTGATCACCTTTTAGGCCAATTGGCCTCAAGAGGGTGTTCTGATGGACAGCATGAAACCCAACGAGGAGATTTCTCATGATGACAGCAGGGATCTTACCTATCTTTTGGCTCTCACCCACTCCTCCCATCTGACTTTTCCTCACTACTTTCTCTCATTTTCCTCTGAACTTTTTTTTTCCTGCTCCTCCCCCCTCCTCTGTCAAACTTGGTTTCAGAATTACATGGATGATTTGAAATCTCTCCACTTCATAAAATAATGGGCAAGACTCTTCATTTCTACTGACATTCTTCACAAAACATGTCTCAATAGACATTAATTGACTATGAGGACTCATGCACACCTGCAGCTTCTTGTTTTCAAGGTTTGTAAGAGGAAGGTCCCAATAGGCAAGATTCCCATGAAGGTCTAATGACCAAAATGTTTGTCCTTTACATTAAAGTTTATTGCAAGTGTATAGATCTATCAAAGCTCTAGTAGAGCTTTGGACCCAACCCAACCCCCCGACCTGACCCCGGATAAAATCTGTCCAAGCCCAACCCAAGCCCAATGTATGGCAGCCATTTTATGCCCGAACCCTGTCCAAATCCTAATTTCAGCTCAGAATATAATAATGATGATGATGATAATAATAATAATAATAATAATAATAATAATAACAATGATGATAATAATTTCAATGGTTTATTACATGCTAAACCTCCCAACAGTCACCTGTAATAATGATGCACCGATTGCAGTTCTGTCCACAGGCATCAAGAAAACTCCACAGATCAGACAGTTCAGGTCATATACATTTACACTGATTTACAGCAGATGGGTTGCAGGCATGAAAAGATTCCCACAGCAGAAATGATAATTGACCTCCTCCAATGAGAGAGAGGCTGTGTGTATTTACACATGAGGCACAGCAGTGTAACATCATTGATTATTTAAATCTACAGACATGCCGAACAGAAATGGACATAGGACATGGAATGGATGTTGATGATATCCTGAGTGGTTGCTAATTACCTTCACCAACCTCCAAGAGAAATTTATGCGATTGCCCCTGTTTATATATTTCTCTGTCCATCCCTCTGTGTGTTTTTGTAGTTTAACTCAAAAAGTACTTAATGGATTTGCACTCAACTGGGTTGGAAGGTTGGTCACGGGCCAGCAAAGAAGTGATCGCCTTTGGTTCAATCGGCTTCAAGAGGCGTGGCTTAGCACAAACAGGCTCTCAGTTTCCAATCACATCCATGTGACATCATGAAATCTTGCCAGGAGTTTGATAATGAGTCAAGACAGCAGGGAACAACTTTCCATGCTAACTGGACAAGTCCTATGATAAAAACATGATGACAAAACCTGGCTGAAACCACACCAGCATTGCTGGGAGGTTACATGGCTCAGCAAAAACAGGCCTGTAAATGCTAGCTGGGAACTTGGTCTGTAATGAGAGCAATCTTGTTAAAAATAATAACACTACTACTACTACTACTACTACTACTACTACTACCACTACTACTACTACTACTACTACTACTAATAATAATAATTGTAGTAGTACTAGTAGAATTAGTATCATTATAAAATGTTACTGGCAAGTCCTGACAACAACAAACAGCAGATCACTGATGAAGGCTGATTTCTAAGGTTTTTAATTTCATGTTTATTGTAATACGAGCTTTACATAATGCAAATGTGTTCTGTCCAGTTTCATGTGTTTTGTTTACAGTTCCTGTTTCATTTGTTTAATGTCTTATCCTTGTGTTTTTTGTTAATTTCTCTTCACGTGTTGTTGATTGCATCTTATTTCACCTGTGTCCTGTTTGCAAGCAGTTCTTGTGGAGTTAAAGCCCAGTGTTTCCCCTGTTTAGCTGCCAGATTGTCATTGTCTCCCTGGTGTGCACATGCTTGCCAACATTCTTTTTTTCTCACGCTTTCTTTCCTGGTGTTTGACTCCAGGGGCGTCGTAGTGGGGGGAAAAGCGTGACTGATTACCCAGGGCCACAATGGGAGAGGGGGCCCTCGGAAGGCCTGAAATAAAAAGGTTTGCCTATTGGCCAGCTATACAAGGGCCCAATAATATTTAATATTAAATAAATAATATTTCTTTTCATGGGGCCCAAAATCCCTGGTGGCACCCCTGTTTGACTCTGCCTGGATTTCTGGACTTTAGTTTTTGTGTGATTTCCCTGTGTGGATTTTGCTGCCCTCACTGACAGCCTTTCCGTGTATGACTCCTGTACTGCCAAGTAAAGATTTCTTTATTACAAACTGTTTTTGGAGTTGTGCATTTTCCTCTGCATGTGAGTCCCAAATCTTGTATTTTCTTAAAATGTGACAGAGAGGGTATATTGTTTGCTTTTTGTCCAAGATTTTCAAATGGCGATTGCAAAGACACTATGGATTTGATTACTGACTGGCTGGCCTGGGCATCAGGGAGATAAACCACAGGAAAGATATGAAAAATCACTTGGCTAGTGCTTTTAGATAATGAAAACAGCAAGGCAAGAAACGATTTCAGAAAACTAATACAACACGAAAGCACAGCAGGCAAGTCATTGCTAATTGCAAAGAGATGGAAAGGAATCACAGCAGTGGAGATTAGGGGCAAGTCGGTATGATTAAACACTGACTGACCATGTTTGGCATAACTAGAATTTCTTGAATCTGTTGGAGCATGTTTGGCCTTTTGAATCCCACACATAGTTACAATATAAAATAACTACATTTCTCTACTAATAGAAAACAAAGCTTAGTGCAATCACTGCACAGCCTCTCTACAGTATGTTGGCCTCACAGGAGTCAGGCTGCAGGATCTGAAGTGTAACTATGTGTTTAATACATTTTCTGAACCAGGGGTAGAAAAAGGCATAGATCAAAGGATTTACACAGGAGTTACAAAACATCAACCAAATCCCGAAGGACAAATATGAAGGACCAACTGTGTAATCCTGGCCTGCAAGAGAGGGAGAGTAATATGGAAAGAGACATATCAGAAACACAACTACGACAATACCAAGAGTCCTGGCTGCTTTCAGCTCCGATTTCTTAGCAGTTCCAGTCCCTGAAGGCTGCAGAGTGACAGACACAATGTGGAATCTCATGGCACGAGCCTGAGACACAGCGACCACAAACACTCTGATGTACAGAACTATGATGGCAGTAATGGGAAGGAAAAAGTTTAAGACAAAGTCAGCAGTTCCTGTGATGTAGTCAATAATAATCACACACTCTCCATGACAAGACATAAATCTGTTTGGTTGCCTAAGTAAATCTTTTAGAAGATAACTTGTAGAGAGAACAGAGCCAATCCAACACACACAAACACAGACTTTAGCTTTGCTCTGAGTGACTTTGGTGGGGTAATGCAGAGGGTGACAAATAGCCACATAGCGGTCGACTGATATGAGCGCCATGTTTCCTACTGAGGCAGAGGTAACAATAAAGGAAGTACAGTAACGCACAGCACACATGTGTTCCCCCCAAAACCAGCAGACCCATGTGAGGAGGATTTTAACTGGTATGAGCAGGAGGCCCACAAGGAAGTCTGAGACAGCCAGAGACAGGAGGACAAGGTTTGTGGGGGTGTGGAGCTGCCTGCAGAGAAAAAATCATATTACCAATGACAATCTAAAAAGTTGTATCATCAGTGGTCCTAATAATAACAGACGTCATAGCATGTTTAATGCATGATAATCATTCATAAAATTCATTTTTAATAATTCTTGAATGTATTGATCCATGCATCTTGTATTCTAAAGCCATTTCTGTCTGTTAGTGAGCACTACAAAAACATTTAAGGTGAAGCTATTAGAAGCCTGTATCTGTGCCTGTAGTGGGAGATGGAGATGATGACCATCAGGTTGAGAGCCACAGTGAGCAGAGAGATGGAGGACAGCAGGATGTGAAGGATCATGGTCTCGGAGTCAGGAGGCTTCGGCTTCCTGCAGGAGGTGTTGAGGAGTTTTGGAAAGCAGAGTTCAGCTCCTTCCAGGGTCTCCATCATCAGAGAGAGAGGAGGAGAGGAGAAGCTGCTGAGGTCTGGCAGCTCTCTGAACAAAACCCTCTGTCATATCTCTTTCTTATCACTCATGTTCCTTTTTGTCCCTCCCTTCCTCTCTTCCTGTTCCTCCTTCCCTCCTTCCCAAGACACTGATGTCCCTCCTCTTTCCCCTTGTGCATCATTTAGTTTTTATGCAGAATTTATTGCTGTCTGTATGTCATTGTGTTTTACTTGCATTTTATGAACATAGTGCTCCATACAAATTGCCCCTAGCGGGATAAATAAAGTTGTTTTAATTGAACTGAATTGAGTTGAACCAGCAGTGATAACAGCCTTGAGGAGAGACAAAATGTCATGCAGTAATGTACAGGTCAGAATTTAGTGTTATTTTTAATGAGATTTAACCCGCTTGCTGAATATCAAGCATGGTATTGGATTTTGTTAGTTGTGTAGTTTATAATAGCTGTGTCTTTCCTGTGGCTTCAAAATTGAGTCTGTTAGATGCTCTCAAAGCCAGCTGCAGCCGCTCACGGCCGCTCACGGCCAAACGGAGCATAAGGGTAGATCTCTTGATTTTGCACAGACCCCCTCAGCACTGTATGTTACCAGCACCCAAATTAGGTATTGACTGGACTAATTATTGCTGAGACATAAAACACTCGCTGTTTTCTAACAGGGGGGAAGTTTTAAATTTGTAGCTTTTGATTGCATCCAGAGATGTTTCCTTTTCATTCACCTTAAGTAAACGGAGCCTGGCCAGGAGGATTTGATGTCATTAGACGGTGTCCTGCGGTCATTGGGTGTTTCAACCCTTAACTGTGACACCCTCGCACTGGTGGGTCGGCAGTGGTGGCCAAGTCACTGCCCATCTCCTCCTCCTGGCTTCCAGCTCAGCTCTTCTCTCCTGCTCCATAGCCAGCAATAGGCTCTCTCTGCTGCCTCCCCCATCCTGCAAACTGCTGTCTTTCTCTCCTTCCTTGTTATTTCCATGGCTGGGAGCATTCTCCATACCGATTGGGCAGGGAATCCTCTGCAGCTGACCTTGACTAGAAATAGCCATGCCTGCCATCCTTTCCCCTGGCAGTCATCAAAAAGGTCCTGGTATTTGGCACTCTTTCAGTGAAAGGCTTCATCTCACCCTTCTTCCCATGGGATTGTAAGTTCGATGAGAATGATCTGCTTTGCCTCTTTAGACCACAGCACCAGATCTGGTCTCAGGGTTGTCTGGACAACCTAGGGGAACTGCAGCCGTCCTCCCAGATCTACCTTCATGTGCACCTGAGCACCTTGTCATGGCGCCATCTGATCCTAGTGTTTCCTCCCCCTTTTGTATTGGGTTTTCCCTGTCTCTCTATGTCTGTCTGTCTGGAGCTGCATCACACCCACCTACACACCCAGGGGCGGACTGGCCATCTGGACATTCTGGAGAATACCAGAATGGCTGGTGCTGCCAGCCAGCCGGTCTTTTTTTTTTTTTTTTCCTCCCCTTTTTGCTTGTAATCTACTGTTGTTCAATGTCCAGACCGACAGGTGGCAACAATGCGCCAGTAGGCCCTTAGATACGCAGGCTTACCCGCCACTCAGCCGTGTCAAAGATACTTGTAGTGTGTGCAAGTTAAGATGACTAGAGAGAGACCATCAGGGCCGCCACTCCCTATACGCAGACAACGCACAGTGCAAAAATTAAGGTTGATAATAAAAAAAATACCATGATAATTATAACATTATTACATAACAAAAAAATGTGTAAATTAGTTTTGAACAGGCCCACCGTTGTCTTTTTAAATTGTGTACCCCACTCAATTTGAGCAAAATAAATGTTTGTCGTTTCACCTGCACCTGCACCACCAAGAAAAAATATTCCAACAACTGCACCGGCACCGTACGAGTCCAAAAGGCAGAGCGCACTGACATAGATTGTGTAACAAAGCAAAGCAATGCATCCGTTGTTTTGGGCCGGGCTTAGTCAAAGTCCAGGGCCCCTGTACACACCTGCCAGTCCTCTGCAATCAAGCCTCACTCTGCATAAAAGTCTGGTTCAGCTCTCCACTTCTCGCCAGATTGTTTGCTAACTTCTGTGGAGGGCACCTTGGCTAACTGTATTTTTGAAAATTCTCTTTGAAATTCTCGGTCTTGTTGCCTGATATTGTTTGTTCTATTTTTTCTAGTCATCCATTCCTGTTTTTTCCCTGCCACCACTTCACTGGATCCTGGACCTATTTCCTCACACTCACCTGGATTCTCCCTGGTTTTTCTGTATCTCTTCACCACCCAGCTACATCAACCAGCACCAGCTAAGACAGTCACAACTGCTCGCAATAAACTCTTTTTTTTTTTTTTGGCATCAGTCTCTCCACTTCATAAAATAAAGGGCAAGCTTATTAATTTCTACTGCCATTCTTCACAAAACATGTCTCGATAGACATTACTTGACTATGAGGGCTCATGCACACCTGCAGCTTCTTGTTGACAGGTGTGTAAGAGGAAGGTCCCAATAGGCAAGATTCCCATGAAGGTCTAATGACCAAAATGTTTGTCCTTTACATTAAAGTTTACTGCAAGTGTTAAGACGCAGGAATCTTCTGTTCCTGCTCATTGGACAGTACAAAGATTTTACACAGATTTTTATGGGACTCGGGTTGGGTTTGGTCTGAATTTCTGAGCCCCCTCTAGAGATCTCTAACCTGACCTGAGCCCGGATAAAATCTGTCCAAGCCCGACCCAAGCCCAACATATGGCAGTAGTTCCAACCCGATCCAAAACCTCATTTCCACTTAGAAAAATAATAATGATAATAATAATAATAATAACAATAATAATAATAATAATAATAATAATATAATAGTAATTTCAATGGTTAATTACATGCTAAACCTCCTGACAGTCCCCTGTAATAGTGATGCACAGATTGCAGTTCTGTCCACAGGCATCAAGGATACTGTGTATATTTACACGAGGCGCAGCAGTGTAACTTCATTATTTATTTAAATCTCCAAACATGCCAACAGAAATGGACATTGGACATGGAATGGATGTTGATGATATCCTGGGTGGTTGCTAATTACCTTCACCAACCTCCAGCAGGAAGTTATGCGATTGCCCCTGTTTGTATATTTGTCTGTCCATCCGTCTGTGTGTGTGTTTGCAGCACAACTCAAAAAGTACTGCATGGATTTGCACTGTAATGTTCATTAATGGTCTGTGTTCTTATACACATCCAAAAAGGTCACACACACACAGTCCAGGTTAATCCTGATAAATTGTTTGGAGTGAATCAGCCATTCCCCTGATAAATCCTGAGCTCCATCAGCTGTCTAAAAAAACATTTCAGAGGCTCATACACAGAGTCAGCTCTGTTCATACATAAAACAACACACAATAATCCACAATGATTTAAACAACAGCACAGGTACAGGTAGATTGATTCCACTGGGTCAATTCAGAAATCTACTCAAAACTGTGATTGGCTTAAGCTGTAACTGTTTTGACTTGTTTTTAATTAACTTATTGTTTTATTATATTACTTTTTTATTTGAAGATTTTTGTCTTGATTAGGGTTAGGGTTGAATTGTACTAAGAATACAGTGATGCACAGAAGGGGACAGAGGAGGGACATCAGTGTCTTGGGTAGGAGGAAAACAGGAAGAGAAGAAGGGAGGGACGAAAAGGGACCAAAGTGATAAGAAAGAGATACGACAGAGAATTTTGTTCAGAGAGCTGCCAGACCTCAGCAGCTTCTCCTCTCCTCCTCTCTCTCTGATGATGGAGAGCCTGGAAGGAGCTGAACTCTGCTTTCCACAACTCCTCAACACTTCCTGCAGGAAGCCGAAGCCTCCAAGCTCTGAGGTCGTGCTGCTTTACATCCTGATGACCTTCATCTCTGTGCTCACTGTGGCTCTCAACCTGCTGGTCATCATCTCCATCTCCCACTACAGGCACAGATAAAGGCTTCTAATAGCTTCACCTTAAATGTTTTTGTACTGCTCACAGACAGAAATGGCTTTAGAATACAAGATGCACTGATTAATACATTAATACACAGAAATTTTAACAATGTATTTTATGAATGATTATCAGCCATTAAACATGCTATGACTTCTGTTATTACTAGCCCTTCTGGTAATACTACTTTTTAGACTGTCATTGCTAATATGATTTTTTCTCTGCAGGCAGCTCCACACCCCCACCAACCTCGTCCTCTTGTCTCTGGCTGTCTCAGACTTCCTTGTGGGCCTCCTGCTTATACCAATTGAAATCATCCTCACAGGGGTCTGCTGGTTTCTGGGGGAACATATATGTGTCTTCTGTTACTGTACCTCATTTATTGTTACCTCTGCCTCAGTAGGAAACATGGTGCTCATATCAGTCGACCGCTATGTGGCTATTTGTCACCCTCTGCATTACCCCTCTAAAGTCACTCAGAGCAAAGCTAAAATCTGTGTTTGTCTGTGTTGGATTGGTTCTGTTCTCTGTACATGTTACATTCTAAAGGATTTACTGAGGCAACCAAACAGATATATGTCTTGTCATGGTGAGTGTGTGGTTGTTATTGACTACATCACAGGAACTGCTGACTTTTTTATAAACTTTATTCTTCCCATTACTGCCATCATAATTCTGTACATCAGAGTGTTTGTGGTTGCTGTATCTCAGGCTCGTGCCATGAGATCCCACATTGTGTCTGTCACTCTGCAGCCTTCAGGGACTGGAACTGCTAAGAAATCAGAGCTGAAAGCAGCCAGGACTCTTGGTGTTGTCGTAGTTGTGTTTCTGATATGTCTCTGTCCATATTACTCTCCCTCTCTTGCAGGCCAGGATTACACAGTTGGTCCCTCATATTTGTCCTTTGGGATTTGGCTGCTGTTTTGTAACTCCTGTGTAAATCCTTTGATCTATGCCTTTTTCTACCCCTGGTTCAGAAAATGTATTAAACACATAGTTACACTTCAGATCCTGCAGCCTGACTCCTGTGAGGCCAGCATACTGTAGAGAGGCTGTGCAGTGACTGGTGAGTGAATCCCACTACAAAACCACAGCTGTGCTAATGCTATTAAGCCATGTGGCTGAATTCATTTCCCAATTAAAACCCTAACTACACATACAGCTGCCCAACAGTGTGTGCCGCCTGCAACCCATCATGATGTGATGCTGCACTGGAATGACAGACATGATCCTGAACAGTGGTGAGCCATGTCGGTTTGGATAATCCAGTGAATGATTTGATGGAAAGGAGATGTGAACAGTTAATTAAATATTTAATGCCTATGGTCCATTTTTTGCCTCTTTACCTGAACAGGTCAGGTTTTATCATTAGAAATAAATGGATGGCGAGCTAGAAGAAGGAATCTTCATCTAAGACAGTTTACAGTCCACTTTGCATGCAGGCCTCAAGCCTGGCTGTCCTTGGCCTATTGCCTCCTGGTGTGGTAGGAACGCATACTGTGTCAATTAACCTTAATTAATCATTTAACGTGACATACGTTTTTCTCTTTTCCCTTTATTGTGATATCAGTACTCTAATGAACTTTGCTCCCAACATTTTTTTCAAGCTGCACAATTTTAGTTTAAAGATATACTGATTTTATGTACACCTACATTGATAATCATATTGAAGTGTGTTTAACAGGATATTATTATTATTATGTAAATGTTGATCGATCAAATTCTTTGATTTGAAATAATTATTGAGATCTATGTATACATTAATAGATGAACTGATTTAACAAGGAAATTAACTGATAGTAGTATTTCAACAGAAAGGCCTTACTAATTTTTGCTGGTTTTATGCCTTGATTCACTCAAAGTTTTTTTTTCCAATACAACCAGTAAATTCAGTTATGTGTCGGTGTGTTTCATTTATTTTTGTCCAACTCCAGAGCCAAACCTAGACTCGCCCTGTACAATTGGTGAACTACTTCATGCTGTATTATAATTATATATTTTAAAATGTTTCATCATAAGTGCTACATAAAACATGGCTAGCTAGCCAGCAGTTGAACATACGTCACTTGGAAAGTACCTGGCAACGTTTGGATCCACCAGTCGTGTGTTGCACATTGACAATCCTAAATCTGAATATCAGGTGAAAAATTGAAGAAAATGGTCACTCAAATTCAACACCAACTGGCAAAGTTGACCATAATCAACTAGCAAGGCTAAAAGAGTAAACCAATGAGCAATAGCAGCCCTTCAGATAAAGTCCTGAAAGGCAACTGCACAGTCTGGAAAGCAGTCGCAAACGCATACGACAAACAAAGTACCCAGCTTCACCCGGGATACTGCTTTAAATGTGGAGAAGATGGTCATATTGCACCAATTTGTGATCAAGCCCCAAATCCTTATTTGGTGGCATTAAAAGTGAGACAGGGGGGAAAGAGAGGACGACAGATGAAATCACCACAATCTTCCAGCTATTTCAACTGAAATCAGCATCTGCTGAGGGAGTCCCACTGCAAAGTGGGCGGTATTGTAAGAAACCAAAGCAAATGATCACCCATCTAGACTCTCCAACGAGCTTGTGGGACCAAAACTACTGCCCAGATCAATATTTAAGGAAAACCAACATCTTGCTTACTTGACACTGGATCTCAACTTGCAAAAATTATTTTGTCTGTTGATACAGTTCTTGGTTGATCAGCCAAACAAACCTTTAACCACTCTTCCAGAGACAGAAGAGGCAAATGGACAATAAGTTCCTTATCTTGGTTATGTTGAAGTAAGTATAACATTTCCAAAGGACTATGTAGGAAATGAAATGAATTTTCCACTCTTGCCTTGGTTGTTCCTAATCTTTGTTCATGCTGGAGAATGGGTACTGAGCGGCATTAATACACTTGATCTTCTCTCCTCTATTGCCTGACTATTGTTTGCACAAAACTGGTTTCCTCCCAACACAACATGGTTATTGTGCTGTCCTAAAAATCTTGGAACTGAGGCACCCGTGTTCTCAAGATGGTAATCTTGGTCTGATAAAACACCAAGGCCAGACCCTGAAGTGATTCCTGTCTATGGTGCTGTAGTTTTAGAGGGCATAGTCAACAACTGTGCTTCCCACTCAGAGAAATGGACCCCCATCAGATTCTGTTTTGCCATGTGGGGTACAGGTGACTAGTTGTCTCATCACCTTGCCCACAAGCCCAAACAGTCGACAGTGATTTTGCACAATGAAATTGGACATGACATAACACTACCACCTAAGACTCCTATTGCTTTTACCATCTGAGGAGTATCTTGCAGTGAGTCCAAGTATCGAGCACACAAGTCAGAGTTTTTCATCATAGAACTGAAATTTGGCTTTCACTGATAAATTCAGTGACACCTTACTCCTTTCACAGTTGGCACCAACAACAATCCACTCACCTACATCCTGACAACAGCTAAACTGTGTGCCACAAGCCACCGATGGTTATCTGCTCTTTCCACCTACACATGTTAGCAGCAGTATCGCGCAGGTACATGGAATGTGGATGCTGATACCTTATCACGACGTCCCATGTTGACCTTGCTGATGATCATGTGTCTCAAAAGGAGAATAGAAGAATTTCAGTTTGCTTCACATCACGTCTGAGTCTCATGTTCAGGCTGTGTATAATAAGCATTTGGTCTGTAACACTATTGTGGCTGATGTAAACTATGGCTACCATTTATTCCCAGTCACTGAATCGCTTTCTTGTAAGTCTGATGCTGTTCCTTAGACTCTCTTTGATGAATACCAAAGCAGTCTCCCTATCATGTCTCATCTAAGTGAATTTGATTTGCGGGAGAAACAGATCAGACCCTTCTATTCGGGAAATCATTCACTAAATGGAGTCAGGAGTGACATATCCCCCCCCCCCCCACCCCACCCCCCCCCCACCCCCCGCAAACTCCGCCTATGAAATGTACACATTAAATCCTCCAAGTTCTTCCAAGCGATAACGGCCGCTACCGGTGCCCCTCTGGCGGCTACACGCGCCCCTCCCAGAGCAGGGGCGCCAACACCTGCACAAATACCTTAATAGAAAACTGCTTTGCAGCGAGGATGATTTTTTTTTTTTTTTTTTTTTTTTTTTTTTTGCGCTCATGCCGCCCCCCCACGTGACATGAAAATATGCCGCCCCGGGCGGCTGCCCGCTTCGCCCGTGCCTAAAACTGCTACTGGTCACCCCATTAGAGGAGCATAGAGATTTTATCCCAGTTGTAATTATTTTTATACTTCTTATATTTATCTTCTGCATCCTTAGTTCTGTGTTTTATGAATTCTCTATATAATGTGTTTTTCTTTTTACAAGCATTCGGCAGTCCCCTTGACATCCATTGATTACCTTTATACTTTTGTTTTCTACAGTATTGTTTAATTGGACAATTTTTATCATATATTATTTCAAATACCCTTAGAAATTCATCATATGATTTATCAGTATCATTTTCTTTATATATCAAATCCCAATTATGTTGCAGTAACTCACTTTTCAGTGCATACATGGATTCCTTTGTCCTAACCCTTCTGTACAATGGTATCTTGTCCTGTTTGGTTTTCATGTGGTTATCATTATAGACTGTAAAAACTGGAAGGTGGTCACTGATATCATTTACTAATAGTCCACTTACTGTATTGTTATCCATTTCATTTGTAAATATGTTATCAATTAAAGTTGCACAATGAGATGTGATTTGGCTGGGTCTGGTCATTTTTGGATATAGGCCAATACTGTGTATAGAGTGTTGATAAATTCATTGGTCATCCTATGTTTATTTGGATTTAACAAATCTATATTGATATCCCCGCCAATAAACATGACTTTATTATTTGTAATTATAAAGTATCCAGTTTTTAAATGTGTCTATATTTGAACCTGGTGTTCTATATATACAACTTACAATGATGTTTTTCTTTTTTACTCTACTTATTTCTATTGTTATACATTCAAGCACATTGTCTACCACAGTTGACATTTTTTCAACCACCTTATAATTATAACTCATGTCCACATACATAGCTACACCGCCACCATTTTTATTTCTCCTATTCATACATATCAGCTCATATCCTTCCAGTCCAAAATCCATGCCCCTTTCATTGTTAATCCATGTTTCCGATATTAGAATTATATTAAAAGGCTGTGTGAATTGGTTTAAATAGTCCTTTATGTTATTGAAGTTGGTGTACAGGCTTCTACTATTGAAGTGGATTATTGAGATTTTGTTTTCAGTCTTGAAAGTGCTGTTATACTGTTCATCTGTGTAATAGTGGCAGTCGTGGCTGATGTTCAAGAAAAAGTTGTTTTCTGGATCAATATCTTTTTCAATGTCCTGTGGCTTATATGTAGTGTATTTAAATGTATTTAATTCAGGATGTGCAAATTCGTCAATTCTTCGTAGTGAAAGTTCTGATTCAGAATGTGTAGAAGTTATGTCCAGTGTCATATGAAAGCGTTGTGGTTCAACATACCCATTGTCCAGTATCTTACGGTTGTTTAGGCGTGCTGGTGCATGGATGAACGACCAATTTGTTGTTGCGCAGATAGGCAATGTCCCCCCTTGCTCTGGCCGCTCTCAGCTTCGGCATAAACTCTTTCCTTTTTCTTCTAACCGCGACTGTGAAGTCCTCGTTCATGAAGATTTCTGTTAAGAGTCCTGGTACTAAAACCACTGAGGCAGAGCTCAGTGTATGCTTATATGCTAAATGTTGCAGAGGTATGAATGAAATTGTACTGCAGGTTTTGATTGTGTGGTGGCTTATGGTTTGTCTTGTTTTTAGTGGTGGTTTGAACTGGTTTGCATAAGTGGCTGATGAGCGAAGAGACAGAGTTGTAGAAGTGCTAATTATAGTTTTTTTGGCAGGATAGCTGTGATTAAAAATGAGCATTCATGAAGTTGATTTGTGAACTTGTGTGTTTTGGAGCCCAAGATGTGCAAACGCAATTGTTTTTTGTGACAACCACATCCACGAATGTCAGCCCTCCTGACACCCGGAGCTTCACTCAGGGGTGCAGGGAGGCCTGACCCCACCCGACAAATGGGAAGGCTCAACACTTGTTCAAACAGATGCCAACTGTCAACATTTGAGGGAAGAGTCCCTGGTGGCAGGATTCAGGCACCTTGACCTGCATGCGGAGGCACAAAGCTCACATCAATCGCCACCCATTAATGCTATGGCTCCAGGATTTGATCTGACTCCTTTTGATGTAGCCGAGGTCCATAGGGCTTTACAGCAATTGGATCTAAGTAAATCTGCCGGACCTGACAATCTTGAGCCTTTCTTTTTGAGGTTGGCTGCAGACTTTATAGCAGAACCTTTGTGTCATATTTTTAATTGAACTCTTTCTGAAAATAAGATTCCGAGAATATGGAAGTCTGCTTATGTTCTTTCCCTGCTGAAAGGTGGTGATCCCTCTGTAGTTAATAACTATAGGCCGATCTCCAAATTGTGTGTTCTCTCCAAAATTTTAGAAAAGTTGGTCAGTGAACAACTTAAATGTTTTTTAGATGCTCATGGTCTTCTCTCACAATATCAGTCAGGTTTTCGTAAACAGCACAGTACAATAACTGCAGCTGTTAAAGTGGTAAACGACATCATAGAGGCGCTAGATGGCCGAAAATATTGTGCAGCTCTTTTTATAGACTTATCAAAGGCATTTGACACAGTCGACCATGTCATCCTGGCAGATAGGCTCCAGAAGATTGGCTTATCTAATCAGGCTGTAAACTGGTTCTCTAATTATTTATCAGGTAGAACACAGTGCATCCAAGCCGCTGGGTCTTTCTCCTCTTTCCTCCCTGTTCTAAAGGGCGTGCCTCAAGGATCTATATTAGGGCCATTATTGTTCACAATTTATGTGAATAATCTTTGTGATCATTTGTCTGATGCTGTGTCCCATTTTTATGCTGATGATCCAATAATTTATTGTTCATCTTCTTCAGCTTTAAAATCCCTTGAGTTGTTGCAGGCAGCCTTTGACACTGTTCAGTCCCGTTTGACTCAGCTCAAGTTAGCGCTGAATGCAGATAAATCAAAGACCACAGGGACGTGCACAGATAGACACTAGGTTGTGCTAGAACACCTGCCCTTGCCCTGTTCTCAACCAGCAAGTGCCCTTTTGAGTTTTTTTAAGTTCTTTTTTTTTTTTTTAACAGTAAAGCCACTGTATGTGGCGCAATGGTGACATCGATCAATTCTCGATTAAATGCGTGTAATAATAATGCCCCCGTTGTAATTTTGCCAGACACCCCCCTACACACACACACACACACACACACACACACACACACGTGCCCAAGGCACGAAAGTGCGGCATGCCCCTCCCTTCCCTCTTTTCCTTTGTGAACGCACAAAGCAGTCACACAAACGGAGGCGCCTGTAGGCAGCTGCATACTTGCCAACTCTCCCGATTCACGCGGGAGACTCCCGATTTTTAACCCTATCTCCCGCAATGCTCCCGGTCAGTAATTTCTCCCACTAATATCCCGATTTTACAGTGAAGGAAACAAGTCAGATTGTGGGGGGGTATCTGTCGCAGTATCTGGCGACCCTGGCCTGCCTGCGGCCGGTGACGTGACTCAGTCACTCACTAAGGAGCGTTGATAGTGCTGGCGGGGTTTCTGTCTTCTGCTCAGTTCAGCGTTCAGACAGATGAGATGGATAGAAAAAGAGAGACAGTTTTCACTCCACATGCATAAATTCAGGATAAAGTAGTAGGAAAACTAGTTTTGCTTTGAAAAATGTAAATACAAAAGCAAAGTAGCTTCAACTTTTTAAACGCTGACACTTAACGAGGCAAGAGTGCCAGCTCTCTCCCCCATTGACTCCCATTATATCTGGAACCCACAAGCTGGGGAGAGAAGGAGAAACACACACTTTTTCAACTCACCGAATCTCAGGGATTTTTTACTGTCATTGAGAAAAAAGTATTTGTCTGACCACAATTTTCATGCGATTTTCTCCCAAGCGCGACTGTCACTCATGCTGTGTGCTTTATAGAGCCTCATTTCTAACTCAGGCCACACAAGCCCCAGTGGCACAGTGGTTAGTGTCTCTGCCTGCCATGCAGGAGACCAGGGTTCAATTCCCCACCTGGGCAGGAACAACAACACTACACAACCTACAAACAGCATAGGGCTGCTGGTTTATCACATGTCCATGCAATTATTTCTATGTTACAACACTTGCAGTAATCCTGTATTTACCTTAATAGGCTATTATTAAAACATGGCCAATGACAAATAGCCCATTAATATTTGTCTGCAGAACACAGCTATGTGGTAGGGTATTGAAGTAAGGCCATGGCAGTTACAGTCTGGTGTGACTGTAACTGCTTCTTGCTTAACAACTTTATTTAACTATTTGGTACAAAAATAAGAATCCTGAGCACTGTTATAAGCATTTTTCAGACTTCAGTCATCACCGTCAGAAAACCTGACGGTGATGACAAAAACCTACTCTTTCACATGATAAGCATGAGTTGTTCACATTAGCCATATTGTTTCCCCCCTGTTGCTATCTGCGTCAGACCTCTTCTTAAAAAGTATACATTTATGCCATAATCTAATCTAATATTTTTTATACAGAAGTGACGGTGTTGACATGTTATGGTTGTGACAGTAGCAGTGTCTGAAAATATGAGGAGATTTAAGAGAAAATAGCAAACCTCCAGGAGCCTGAGTAGTCTTGAAGCATGCAGTAGAGCTGAAGGTTTGAAAAGGGGTCCTCGGGAATGCAACTGACCTTGTGTTTGTAGAGTTTTTTGTTTTTTAAATAAATATCTAATGATGTTGACGAATATGTGGGACACATTTTGAGCACAAAATAATAGTAAATATTGTTCAAAACTCATCGTTTGTAGTTTTTAATACATATTATGATGTACTCTTGCATGTGGTAAATATATTATTCAATGAAATTATTACTTTTTGTTGTTTTAATCAAGTTGAAATGATTATCTCCTGTCCGAGGACAACTGGTTTTATAGGCCATGGGCGAACATATAATCATTAAATTAATAAAAATTAAAAATAAACCTATAAAAGAACCTTACAAATGTGCAAAGGACCCCCTGATTATGCCCTTGATTCTTTTTATTCATTGAAATGTTGTAAATTTCCAACAGAAATAGTATTTTTCTTAGTGAGACATGATTTATCCAGTTTCCCAAGAATCAGTGTAACTCAACCCAGGCTTTTCGAATCTAGATCTGTGCGTGTTGACATAAAAAGGGCGGTGTTTGCTGCATACGACCAATCGCAGACATGGAAAAATCCACCCGAGCTGCATACTTTATGACAGAGGAGCAGACAATAATCTGAAATAAATATGAGGAGTATAAATCCATCATCCAGGCAAAAAGCAACACAGTTGCAGCTGCCAAGAGCCACAAGGAATGCTGGCAAAAATTTGCTGACTGCGTCAATGTGTAAATTAGTGGGATTATAATATTACCTATAATTTGATGCCAAATGTAAAACATTTGGCATACCCATACTAAATATGAGCAAACTAGAGGAAACCTAAAGGAGCGTGGCGTGTATTTTATCAGGCTTTTATTTAACCCTCTGAATTAAATTCCCCTCATTTTTTTTCAAAAATATTTTTAAAAATCACTACATCTAACATACTCCCCTACTCCCCTCACCCTGGCTATTCTCCCTCTACACAAACCAGCTCACATCCCACCACAGCTCTGTCAACCTGTACAAGTATGCAGACGATTCGACCATCATAGGACTCATCACCAACAACCAAGAAACTGAATACCGTGCACAGATCAACCAAGCAGTGACCTGGTGCACAGACCATGATCTCTTACTCAACACAACAAAAACAAAAGAACTCATCGTTGACCTAAGACACCAGCCATCTCCCAAAACTCCTGTGATCATTAAAGGTGAATCCATCTCTATCACTGACACATTTAAACTCCTTGGAACCCACATCAGCAACAACCTCAAATAGGGTGACCACCTGTCCCGCGTAGCGCGTGCACGTACAGCGTTTGAAGCCCATTTCACGCGTCCCGCAAATTGAGACCATGTCCCGCATAATCAATGCTTGCTCTCAAAAAAAAAAAAAAAAAAAAAGCTCGTTCGCCCGGGGGATCGGGCGGGTTAGTTTTTCTCCTCCTGCGCTGCTGTGTGCTCATGCCAGGTGTGTGTGTTTGTGTGTGTTTGTGTGTGTGTGTGTGTGACTGAGGAGCACACACCCACCGCGCTGTCTGAAGCGTAGCACGGCGAGAACAAAGTTAAAACAGCAGCGCACTGACAGATTGTGTAATAAAACGAAGAGTTGCCACTCCGCACTATGTTCACTGGCTGACAGCAGCACACTGGCTTAGCTTGTCTATTCAAAGAAGCGGTATCACTTCGGCTTATTTTTCAATCTATGTTATCACATTCATGCTACTGCTCATTCATTGGTAGCTGAATTGTTAGGTCTATTTGATAAGCAATTTACATTTTTAAAATAATAAATTAACATATTGTTAAATTAAAAAAGCCAACATGATGCAGGTCAAAGACTAAAAAAGACTATTGACTAAAACTAGACTAAAATACTTTATAATTTAGTCAACTAAAACTAGACTAAAATACTTTGGATTTTCTTCGACTAAAACTAGACTAAAATGCCAAGACTTTTCATCGACTAAAATGTGACTAAACAAAAAAGAATTCAAGTTGACTAAATATGACTAAAACTAATAAGGGCATTTGACACAAGACTAAGACTAAAATTAAATTGAAAAATAGCCGACGAAATTAACACTGTTATAAGTTATTTAATTTTATTTATATTTTCCGTTGCAATTCACTCCCTTTAAATAAAAAGTAAATCTTAAGTGGAAGTTCATCTGTCAATTAATTGAAATGTTTAAAATATTATGAATATCTTTTATTTAGAAAAAAACACATTGAAAGCTAAGGGCTCATTAACAAGGGTGACCTATTCATGAGCATACAGCAGCAATTACATATGTTAGGGGAACAGGGCAACATTAATATACCATGTAAAGTGGTATCTGCTAGAAATCGGTAAACCAGTATCGGTGAGTCTGCCCGCCGAGTGGGGGCACCGCCACGCCGGGCGGTGTCCCACATTGTCCCTCAGAATCATACCCCTTGTCCCCCATTGGGCTTATTAGCAGGTGGTCACCCTAACCTCATATGGAAAATAAACACAGACCACATCCACAAAAAAGCTCAGCAAAGACTTTTCCATGGCCGACAGCTCAAGAAGTTCAGAGTAAGGCCACATCTCCTGCTCTGCTTCTACACAGCCATCGTTGAAAGCATCCTCACCTCATCCATTACAGTTTGGTTCGGCAGTCTTGACACACTCTCCCAAAAGAAATTACAGCGCATCATAAACAGAGCATCCAAAATCATTGGCTCACCCTTACCATCCCTCGAATCAGTGCACCGCAAATGGACACTATGCAGAGTCCGCAAGATCATCTCTGATCCCACTCACCCTGGACACTATGCCTTCCAGCTACTGCCCTCTGGGAGGCGCTACAGGACAATTGCATCCAAAACAACCCGCTTTAAAAACAGCTTCATTCCTGTTGCAATAAATATTCTGAACTCTGGACGCTGAGGATCAACCATGGCCCTTATGTACTAAGGAATGTGTCTGTCTGCATGTATATCTATGTTACATGTTTAATGTTTAATGAAATGTTGGAACCTGTACCAAGGAGCTGTACTGGAAATAAATTCCACCAGCCTGGCTATGTGATCATTAAAAGAATCAATCAATCAATCAATCAATCAGTCTACAAGATCAATTTCTGGTTGGACAGTGTAGGGTCATGAGTAAAAAAAAAAAACAAAAAAAAACAACAACAAGAATTCCTTCTTCTTCTCTTCAAACTTGAAAAAAGTGAAAGAAAAACAAACAAAATTAAAATAAGAAGTCTAAGTAAAATGTATTAATTTTATAAAAGAAGAAGAAGAAAGGGAAAAAAATACGCAGCCTAACTCGGAAAAAGGTGTACAAGTTGTGCACCTCGATCCACTGGGTTCTCATCAAATGGGCAGGCCATTTTCCAAGAGAACTGATTGGTCAGTAGGTGGGGCTTTTATACCTGCTGAGCTCTTATCCTGAACTTAACCTGCTCCGGAGCACGTTAGGTGTTCAGTGTATGTTACCACGGCAACATACCCCGATAAAAAGTAAACCACCTTCATGGTACAGAAAACCCAGGGTTAACCCTGAAATTACCTCGCTAAGCCGAAGTCCAGCTTTATGGTACAGGCCTCTGATGATAGACTATATTGACGTGGGCCAAAGAATGGCAAAGGTAGTAGTAGTTGTAGTTGTTGTAGTTGTTTTGTTTTGGTTTTGGTTTTTGTTGTGTTATTATGAGGAACATAGGACAGCAAAAAAAGTGATGCAGGTGAATACAATGATGCGCAGAAGAGGACAGAGGAGAGATATCAGTGTCTTGGGAGAGAGGGAAGGAGGAACAGGAAGAAAAGATGGGAGGAACAAAACTGGAAAATGTGATAAGAAAGAGATACAACAGAGAGTTTTATTCAGAGAGCTGCCAGACCTCAGCAGCTTCTCTCCTCCTCCTCTCTCTCTGATGATGGAGAGCCTGGAAGGAGCTGAACTCTGCTTTCCACAACTCCTCAACACCTCCTGCAGGAAGCCGAAGCCTCCAAGCTCTGAGGTCGTGCTGCTCTACATCCTGATGACCTTCATCTCTCCGCTCACTGTGGCTCTCAACCTGCTGGTCATCATCTCCATCTCCCACTACAGGCACAGATAAAGGCTTCTAATAGCTTCGCCTTAAATGTTTTTTTACTGCTCACTAACAGACAGAAATGGCTTTAGAATACAAGATGCACTGATTAATACATTAATACACAGAAATTTTAACAATGTATTTTATGAGTGATTATCAGCCATTAAACATGCTATGACTTCTGTTATTATTAGCCCTTCTGGTAATACTACTTTTTAGACTGTCATTGTTAATATAATTTTTTCTCTGCAGGCAGCTCCACACCCCCACCAACCTCGTCCTCCTGTCTCTGGCTGTCTCAGACTTCCTTGTGGGCCTCCTGCTTATACCAACTGAAATCATCCTCACAGGGGTCTGCTGGTTTCTGGGGGAACATATGTGTGTTTTCTGTTCATGTACCTCATTTATTGTTACCTCTGCCTCAGTAGGAAACATGGTGCTCATATCAGTCGACCGCTATGTGGCTATTTGTCACCCTCTGCATTACCCCACCAAAGTCACTCAGAGCAAAGCTAAAGTCTGTGTTTGTGTGTGTTGGATTGGTTCTGTTCTCTCTACATGTTACATTCTAAAAGATTTACTGAGGCAACCAAACAGATATATGTCTTGTCATGGTGAGTGTGTGGTTGTTATTGACTACATCACAGGAACTGCTGACTTTATTATAAACTTTATTCTTCCCATTACTGCCATCATAGTTCTGTACATCAGGGTGTTTGTGGTGGCTGTGTCTCAGGCTCGTGCCATGAGATCCCACATTGTGTCTGTCACTCTGCAGCCTTCAGGGACTGGAACTGCTAAGAAATTGGAGCTGAAAGCAGCCAGGACTCTTGGTGTTGTCGTAGTTGTGTTTCTGACATGTCTCTGTCCATATTACTCTCCCTCTCTTGCAGGCCGGGATTACACAGTTGGTCCTTCATATTTGTCCTTTGGGATTTGGCTGCTGTTTTGTAACTCCTGTGTAAATCCTTTGATCTATGCCTTTTTCTACCCCTGGTTCAGAAAATGTATTAAACACATAGTTACACTTCAGATCCTGCAGCCTGACTCCTGTGAGGCAAGCATACTGTAGAGAGGCTGTGCAGTGACTGGTGAGTGAATCCCACTACAAAACCACAGCTGCGCTATCATCATGCTATCAAGCCATGTGGCTGAATTCATTTCCCAATTAAAACCCTAACCACACATACAGCTACCCAACAGTGTGTGCTGCCTGCAACCCATCATGATGTGATGCTGCATTGGAATGACAGACATGCTGCTGAACAGTGGTGAGCCATGTCAGTTTGGACAATCCAGTGAATGATTTGATAGAAAGGAGATGTGAACAGTTAATTAAATATTTGATGCCTATGGTTCATTTTTTGCCTCTTTACCTGAACAGGTCAGGTTGTATCACTGGAAAAAAATGGATAGCGAGCTAGAGGAAGGAATCTTCATCTAAGACAGTTCACAGTCCACTTTGCATGCAGGCCTCAAGCCTGGCTGTCCTTGGCCTATTGCCTCCTGGTGTGGTAGGAATGCATACTGTGCCAATTAACCTTAATTAATCATTTAACGTGACATACGTTTTTCTCTTTTCCCTTTATTGTGATATCAGTACTCTAATGAACTTTGCTCCCAACATTTTTTTCAAGCTGCACAATTTTAGTTTAAAGATATACTGATTTTATGTACACCTACATTGATAATCATATTGAAGTGTGTTTAACAGGATATTATTATTATTATGTAAATGTTGGTCGATCAAATTCTTTTATTTGAAATAATTATTGAGATCTATGTATACATTAATAGATGAACTGATTTAACAAGGAAATTAACTGATAGTAGTATTTCAACAGAAAGGCCCTACTAATTTTTGCTGTTTCATGCCTTGATTCAAGTTTTTTTCAATACAACCAGTAAATTCAGTTATGTGTCTGTGTGTTTCATTTATTTTTGTCCAACTCCAGAGCTGAACCTCTACTCACCCTGTACTATTGGTGAACTACTTCATGCTGTATTATAATTATATATTTTTAAAATGTTTCATCATAAGTGCTACATAAAACATGGCTAGCTAGCCAGGAGTTGAACATACGTCACTTGGAAAGTACCTGGGTAGTTGACAAATAGGCAGTAAAAAAAAAAGCTTTTTTAAAAAAACACAT